>NC_048918.1:2856554-3051475 GCF_011077185.1 Oxyura jamaicensis | reverse complement strand
GGGGGGGGGGAGGGGGGGCTGCAGGGGGAAACTGAGGCACAGGGTGGTTGTGGGGCGAAGCGCCGCCGGCTGTGACGGAGCTGGCACGGGGTCGCTGAGCCCATTTTACAGATGGGAAAGGTGAGGCGCTGAGCCAGCAGCCTCCCAGCCCCACTCCGTTACACCCCACGGCCGTACCCAGCCAGGCGATGCAGGTCCCCAGGGCCCGCACCAGGGCGCTGGACCCAAACTGGCACCCGGCTGCTGGCCCCACACATCTGGATCGGGCACCCAACCTCCGTGCGGCTGCTGGACCCCATCCATTGCCCGGCCGCAGGACCCCAAACCCTTCCCCACACCCCAAAAGCACCCTCCCTTGGGTGCCAGGGCTGACCCCAAGCAGGGCGGGGGGACGCAGTGGCTTCAGAGGGGGCTCAGCATGTTGCACCCACCCAGCGATGTCCCCACCAGGCCCACAGGGCAGGCACAACCTCGCATGGACACGGCAAAATAAAGTTTTTTGCAAAGTCCCGGAGGCAGTTTCCACTGACCCCGTGTTATTTTTTCAATTCTGAAGTAGCTTTTTAGACATTTCTGGGTTTTGGAAGGAGGCAATAGTTTTAACAAGTGAAATTGGGATGAAAAGTGGTTTAATACACCCAGATTCTTTTTTTTTCTTGACCATTTCATTTTAACTTTTTTTTTTTTTTTTTTTTTTTTTTAATTATACTTGAATAAAATTTCCCCTGCTCCTGGAATTTCCATGTGGCAGAAAAGCCCACTCCCACCAGGAACAGACTCTGGTGTCCCCAGCAAACAGCCCGGTGTCCCCATCAGTGTCGTCCCGCACAAAAATCTTCCCTGGGGGGGACAAACAGCTGGTGGCGAGGGCAGGATGGTGCTGAGCCTCCAGCCCTTCTCCCACCTCCTCTGGAGGCCTGGGATTTTTCAGAGGGCTCCCCTTGGCCGCGTCTTTGCTGCGCACCCACTTCTGGAGACCCTTCTCCAAGGGGCTGGCTTTCTTGGAAGGGCCCCCCGGGATGGGGTTCTCTGAAATGCCATACCCCGACCCCACTGCAGCGAGGGGAGGGCTCCGCTTCCTGCTGGCAAACTTTTCTTTGGCACAGGATGGCTTCCCCCTCTCCCTCGTGGTGCAAAATCCCAGGCAGCCCTCTCCGTGCTCCCAGGTTTCGGCACCGCGTGCTCCCACGTGGGCATGGGGTTTCCTGCGAGGCTCGTCCCCCCGTGCTGCGTCCCCACAGCTCTGCACCCCAAAAACACCCCAGAGGCCACCCGCAGCCACACGGCCTCTCTTTAACTCTTTGCTCCAAAAGGGAAATTTTCCCAGAAGTGGTGGAAAAAGGTAACTGTGATCATCAGAGCGGGCGATTCCCATTGCAAAGGATGCTGCCCCCCCCCTTGATTTGGGGTGCAGGGGATGGGCACAGCCTGGCGCACGGTGCTCGGGCAGAGGGTTTGCTCCAGGGGTGGCCGTGACCCACGGAGGCACCACAAGTGGTTGCCTGCCCCCGGCTTGAGTAAGAGGCAATTTTCGCAAGGCGTTTTTGTGGGTTCACGGAGCTTTCTTTCCCTCCCAGGTACATAAAGGCTGTTTTCCCACTCGCCTTCCTCCCCAGGTTTGTAGCCTACGACACCCCCAGCGTTCTGACTTGGTGAGTTTTTCCCCCCAAATATCAGGCTGCGAAAAGCAGGCTGTTTTTTTAAATCCCGAACTGGCACTCTTCGGAGTGAAAAATAGCTTTGCTTTGAGTGAAGAGCCTCGTCAAACCCGCGCCTGCCCTCTTTTCTCAACATAAGAATAGCCCCTTTGAAGACATCAAATAGCATCCGAGTGGGAAGGATTTGCACAAAAAGACATGGGCAGACTTCCACCGAGGGGAGTTTGTGAATTGAGCGTGGCCCAAAGATCTCTCTTTGTTCGTCTGTGTCAGCCAGGAAGAAAATATTAGGAACGGGACCTGGGTGAGGTCCCAAAGCGGCGCTCGCCGCGGCACCTTGCGGGCTCTGGTCCTGCTCCAAGGGGCCGCCGCGATCCTTCCCCAGCTGGAAACCCCATTGCTGGGGGGACTCTGGGGCTGCTACAAGCAAGGGATGTTCCTGGGATTGCAGGAGAGACCGTAGATGCTCGTGCTACAGTGCTAAAGTCCCAAGAGAGGGGAAAAAAAAAAAGGAAGGAAAAAAAAAGTTCTTTTATTCTGCAGCAGGCGAAGCTTTCGGCGTGCATCGTCTCCAAAAAGATGTACCGGAGGTGGCAGGATTGATCGCCCTGGGATCAGACGTCGTGCATAATGCCGGGTTATAAAGCACGGAGACACGCGACGGGAGGACAGTTAGTGTCGCTCCAGTGGTGGGGTCCCACGTGGTGGGGTCCTTCCCCTCCAGAAGGATCGTACACCCCAGCTCCCCCCAGCAGGACACATCCTCACTCCCTTACACCTCTACCATCATTCCCCCAATCCCTGGGATTCCCAAATCTCTAGGACTTTTTTTTTTTTTCCTTTTTTTTTCTTTTTTCCCCTCCTCCACAAAGTGCCTGCTTCTCCGTCCAGAACATTGGAAATCTTTAAAAAGTGAAAATCTTCACTCCGAGGTGTTTACCCGGAGTGGAGGAATTCCCAGGTTGCCGTAAGCTTGGCAGAAAGCTGCAAACTTCCATGAAAAAGGTCGGTTTGGGTCTGCTCTAATCCCACCGAAGGCTCCGACCCGGGCAGCGACCTCATCCTGCCAGGAAAGTCCGAGCCGGCCCCAAAACCCCTCTGCCACAGGTTACGGGTTCACCATTGCTGGCAAATCGCTGCAGGAGCGCACGAGAGCTAAAGCTTGTTTGTCTTCTGTCTGTTCTTACTCGGTGAGAGTGCCTTAAAAAAGAAAACCTGAGTTGTCTGAAGATGCTTGTCTGAAAATCTGAGTGGCCAAAGATGTGAACACCAGCCCTGAACCTTCTGCTTCCTGCCTCTCTCCATCCTTCTGTGAAGGCAAAATAAAAGACAAATATGGTGGAAAGCAGGGAAAAGAAAATTGGGAAGGGGAAAACAGGGAGAACAAGGGAAAAGTGTTACCTTTTCCCTTCCAGACTATGTTTTGGGGATGGAGCTGTGCATTCACACAGCTTAGCCCCAAATTCCCATCCCTTCCAAGGTGGAAAACTCAAGAACAGAAAAGCTGTTTTTCCACCCAAAACACGCCAGCCATTTCCATGTCCATTTTCCATCTCTTCCCCTTGGGGACCGGGGCCGGATCCGGGCCACGCTCCCTGCCCTGCACGGGGCTCACCTGGGCAGCTCCCGCACCCCGCTGCCAGCACCGCGGGATGCTCAGCACGGGGAGCAGGGGGCAGGATCCGTGCCGGGGGGCAAGCAGACAGCCCCGGGTGCTGCCAGGGGGCTGGGGGAAGCCGACTTGGCCTGGACGTGCCGGCAGGCCCGTGGCCACCGCCGCTCTTGGACCCCGTGCACATGTTGCGTAAGGCAAAGAAATGATGCACCGAGTTACTGTAAGTGATGAGAGGCTCCTGGCTGCCTTTTAAAGCGACAGGCTGCCGGGTGCACCGCAGGCAGCCCCGCTCCCTCTGACCCCTCCGGTGTCCCCCCTGTCGGCCCCGATGCCAAAAACCCCCTCGGTATGCCCCGAGCGAGCAGCCCCTGGGGGTGGGACGGGGACAGCACGAAACTCGTGGCCCTGCTCTGAACTGCAAAGAAACGGGGGGAATATTGCAGGGGGTGCAGCGTCCTTAGCCTTGGAGCCTGGCTGGGGGTTTTAGCCCCTCTGGCTTGTAGCCGTGCAGTGCCTCAGTTTCCCCTTCTTGCACAGAAGGAGGTGGTCAGGCAGCTGGGCTCGGCTGGGGTTTGCTGAGCCAAGGTTTCTGGTTAAAGGAGAGAGCACGGAGGTGAAAACGCCGGCGCCTGCCTGTGCTGCTCCCACACACGGAGCAAAGGATGTGGCGTGGGGGGTCTCCACACAGGGACCAATTTTCCTCCGTGCCTGCAAAGCCTCAGCACAGGAGTGGGAGTAGGCTGCGAGGCGAGAGGATGGATGTTGTCCAGCATGCCACTGGTGATTTGGGCACCACGACACCCCGACGGGGCCAGACCCCATGTGCCGTGCCCTGCTTCTGGCACCCAGACACCCAGGACGCCTGGCTTCTCTCTCCCCACCAGCACGCGCGGTGGTTTTATTTTTTTCCCTTTCCCCCCTTCCCCCCCCCCCCCCCACCCTTTTTTTTTTTTTCATTTATCTGCTTTTCAAATAACGTTACTCATCCAGAGCGGGACGTCTGCGCTCACCACTCCCGGTGTTTGTCTGCATTGTTTCCTTAGGGGAGATGCTCACCCGCACGCGGTGACTACTTGTCTGAGCCGTCACGGTGCCGAGCGGCGGGGATTACTCATGGTGTAAGGTTTAAGAAAGGGGGGGGGGGGGGGGAGAGAGGCCAGACTTGGCCCTTTGTCTGCAGTTGTTCATTTCTCGCTCTTTGATATATTTTTCCCCTCCTCTCTTTCTTCCTCTGCCAATGCTCTCCGTCCCGGCTCCCCGAGCTCCCTCCTCCTCGCGCTCGCACCGGAGCTCCCGGCCAAATCCCCGCGGGGTGCCCGCCAGCCTCCGCCGCGCCGCCTCACCGGCACGGGGGGGGTCCCCGTCCCCTTGTGCCCCCCCTGGCAGAGCCAAACCCTCCCCGCGGGCCTCCCTCTGCAGCCACCTCTGCAAGTTGCCCGTTTCCGCACGTTCTTGGCCCAACTTTCCCCACTGCCGATGGCCCCGCGTGGCACCTGCCCACCGCGGCGCTGCCAGAGCCGGTGCGCCAAACCTCAGCCGACGGTGGGTGCAGCGGCATGGAAACTGGGGGAAAACAGGGGGAAAGAGGGAAAAAAAACAGATCTTGGCATCACCTCGGGGTCCAGCAGGACTCCCTGCCTTCTGCCGAGGGTAACACACCCGTTCCCACCTCTGCAGTGCCCAGGCACAATCCTCAGTTTTCGGCACGTGCTTGGGAAGGCGCAGCAGAGAAGCATTTGGGACGCGCTCCTTCCCTTAATCCACGCGAAACCGCGGCAGATCGATGAATATTTTAACAAAGAAATATTTCATTAAAAGAGTTGATTGCTTAATGAACTGTCCCTGTGAGCCATCAAAATGCAATGTTGTTTTTTTTTTTTTTTTTTTTTTTTTTTTTTTTCCCCTTAACGAAGGCGAAGATTCATATCACGAAGGACTGGCTTATCGCATTACCGTAATAGCTTGAGTAGACCAAGCCCGCGGGGCGGCCGGGGGCTGCCTCGAACGGGTGCCGGGCACGTGGCAGGACCAGGCCGGGTCCCCGGGCACTGCTGCAACACGACCTGTAAATAACAGCGGTGGGGACGGGGCTGTTTGCCTTGGGGCCGCCAATACTGGAAGGAAAGGAAATTATGTGTATTTTTTTTCTTTTCCTTCTCAAGAACGTTGTTATGAAGGGATGGTGTCGGGTTAAAAAAACATTGAAAACCGGTTCTGATGTATTTACTGGCTGTGCACCAGTGCCCAAGCCTCGTTTACCTGGTTAAAATAGAATTATTAAATTATTAAAACAGGAACCCCCAAATTGAATTGTCTCTCTCCTGGTGTTTGCTTTTGTGCCACGATGGACACAGCTCAGTGCCACCTTCGGTGCCCGCTCCTCCGGCCCTGCCGGGGTGAGGACGGGAGGGGAGGGCGTCGTCTCCCTTCTTTGCTCCTTGGGGAAGTTTCCATCGTGTCACTTTGTAAAAGTTTGTTAGCGGCAATATTCCCGTTCAGCTCACTTTTTGTGGCAGCTCCGCTGAGGACGAGAGGTGCCAGGGCTGCAAGGGGAGCGGGGTGCTGAGTCCTTCGTGGGGGAAATGAACAACAACCTGCCAAGAAACAAACGATTTTCCATCAGCTGGAGCGAGGCCTCTTTTTGTCTTCTGGCAAAATTAAGTTTTGCTGCCTGGGGATTCCTTTAGTACCTGGGGAGGATGTTAAAGGTGCAGCCAGGGGAGGAGAGGCAGGGCAGCGCAGTAACTGGTGCTGCATGGAAAGGTGGGTTTGGAGGCTCCGGAGGTCAGGATCCGACCTGTGCAATGCTCCAAGCAATGGGACCCGAAGGAGGAGGGCTTGGAATTCGTGGGACCAGGGCTGGGCAGAGCTGGTCCTGCAGGAGCAGCTGGGGAGGTCACCGGCGGCACCTCGAGCAACCACAAAAACCCAATGTGACGGAGACCGAACTCCGGTTAGAGAGCGAGGGGAAAACACACACCACGTCCCGCAAGAGCCCCTCCTAACTACCGTCTGCCCTTTGGAAAACTTCCCTGGCAAAGCCGCCTTTCGGCGAGCCTAACCCCAAGCTTTCACATTTATTTACTTATTTGTAGATGTTTCTCGACGCTTCCAAGTCTGGCAGGCCTCTGCGCCGAGTTTTCTGCGGAAAGGAGCTGCCGAGCGCGTCGCCTGTGCAATCCCTTCCCAGGGAAACGGGCAGGGATTAGATCATCAGATGGCGATTGTGAAAGCTAAGTGAGTATTTACTGTAAGAGGGCTTTGATTCAGCAAGGCGGGTGTTTGAGTGCTAAGTCAATGGGATGGGAGCATGTGCTCCTGTGCTGGGCTGAATCAGAGCCGCGCCGGACACCTCGCTTTTCCCACAGCCTTTGGCTCCCTGCTCTCTCGAGACATACGCTGACATCCCTGACCTGAAGCCATGGGTCTGGAGGAGGCAAAGATTTAGCAGGAAAAAGCCAGGTTCTCACTGGTTTCTTTTTCTTCTGAAAACCCACTGCAAGCTCGCAGGAAGTGCAGAAGTGGTGAAATCTGGATTTTCAGCAGCGCACAGCTGGGCGTACCACGTAAACACACAGATGTTTTGCTCCTTGCACTTTTTGGCCACTCTGTTTATAACTTTACTTGGGAGCACAGAAACTGGGGTTTCCTACCAGAAAGCCTTTTCCTCTTCTTTCATGACCTTTGTTCAACAATGACCCAATTTCACTCCAGATGTGGCATATACGATTCCTGAGGTGAGAGGAGAACCAGCATGCAAAATTGGCCACTTTTCTTTAAAAGTGCTGCCATTCGCTCCCAGTTTTTTGTTTGTTGGGAGGACTGGGTTCTGCTAGGAATGCCACTCATGGCAGAGGGGAAACCACCCGTCCCCGCTCCTCGTGGTCAAGGACTCGCTGAATTTTGGCCAGGATTTTTCTTCCCTGAAGGGCTCGGATGGATGCGGTCCCCCAGCGGTGGCACAATGCCCTCCATGGCTGCACAGTCCCAAGTGCTCAACACTGGGTGCAAAGACCAGGCAAGGAGAGGGGCAGCTTGAAGCCAGGCTGCAGCGTTGTGCCCGTGCCATAGGTCGTGCGTAATGCCCATCGGTCCACGTGCACGGGCTGTGGTTTGGCCAAGAAATCTCCAGTTTGCCCCAAGGAAGATGCAGGGGAGAAACAAGAAAGCACCACAGAGGATGAAAAACCCAATACCCTGACCTAATTCAGAGCCTAATCCACAGCCTGCCCTAATCGAGGAGATCTGAATCTTAAAGTCTGATCCCCCCCCCCAGCAAGGCAAATGGTAAAAAGCAGTGGGACTCGGGCGATGCGGGCCAGCTGCTGCATGTCCACCATGGGTCCCAGAGGGCTCCCAGGGACAGATCCAAATAAAAGGGGAGCAATGACCAGCGGGGGACATCACCGCAACCACAGCCTCTCCTGGTCCTGTGGCTTGGGAAGGGAAGGTGGCCTTGGTGCCCGGGTATGGCGAGAGGCACGGAACTTTGCTTTTGGAGCCGCTTAGGATGGGACAGGAGGGAAGATGCCATAAGAGAGCAGCAGAGCCACAGACCCTGTGATAAAACCCTGCGGGAGCCGCGGGGTGGGCAAAGCTGGCGATAAACCAGCTAAAAACCAAGCGAGAAGCAAAGCCATCTCCCGCCTGCACCGCGCTCGCGCCGCCGCTTCGCAAATGCGCAAATTATGCAGCCATTTCACGGGACACTTAGGAGTCAATTTGCAACGCGGCTCAGGGGGGAAATTGGGCACATAATTCCCCCGCGCCATAACCGGGAGCAGCCCGCTTCGTTTAACTCCGAGCCTGCCCCTTGTTAGCGCTTGCCGAAGGGAGGATGGCTGCGGGCACCGGGGGCCGCGTGTCCCCGTCCCGGGGGGGGCTCAGCTCGCGGGGCCGGGGGCGCAGCGCTCGCACCCCCCGTCCACACGCGCCGCCGGATCCGGCAGCCCGGAGCACAGTGGCAGCAGGCTGTTCTCATTACAGCCCAATGAGGCTGTTTACTCACCCAGCTGGAGACAGTTAGAGAGTGATAAATAATGAAAGAGAAAACATGATTTTCCCCTCTGTGGTTTCTATTTGTGTAACCATATGTCACAGCTCAATACGGCAGCATTTTTTTCTGCTTTATTCAGGAAAGAGTTGATTTTTTCCACAGAGTGGCTATTTTTTTTTTTTTTTCCCTCTTTTTTTTTTGTCTTTATTTTTTTTTTTTCTGGTGCGGTGACAAAAGTATTTCTGTTTGTTTTCCTGTGCAACTCACTCCTATGCCGTCTCCTTAAAGTCTGGCTCGTCCCGGTAACTGTGAGGGTTTGCTAGCGCTGTTCTCAGCCTCTTTTCAAATACCTGTCATGTGGCTGCGGGGAGAAGAACCAGCTGAAAACGGAGCAGGGGAGGAACACCACTGCAGGGTAGGGACCGCTTCGCTCTGAGGCTGCAGCAACTCTGTACCGGAGGATAAAAACATGCTGGAGTTTTCCCTGGCGGTGAGCGGGGAGGGTTAGGTGAGCGATAACATCGCTCCCGTGACATTTTTGCCAACACCGCTTTCCGACTGCTTTGCGAGGGTGGTAGGGCATCGTTCCTGCTGTTGTGCAAGCAGGGAAACTGAGGCACAGCGTGCTGCAGGGATTTGCTCCAGGTGCAGCCCTAGAGCTGAGCCAGCCTGCTGAATTTCGGCCGCGCTGAGCACCCCGGTGTCTGCAGGGCTCTGTCCCGGAGCGTTTGGAGCCGTGTTCCATGCGGTGAGCCCAGCCCCGTGTGCCCTGGGGAGGGCAGGTCCCTGCAAGGTCGCGCTCGCTGCCCGCGGGGAACCACGGATCTTCCTCCTGCAATTATCCCCCTGGCTTCCCCCAGCGCCCGATCTTGGCTGCCGGCGTCTCTTCCCCTGCCATGCCCCCGGAGCCTGAGGTCTTTTTTTTGGAGGTCTTGGCAAGCTCTGCTGCCGAGCTTCCCTCTCGGCCAGGGGCATACAACGTACTTTCTGCCTTAGCAAGTTCTCCAGCTTCATAACAGCCTCTTCCCGCAAGATACGGCGTTTTGGGAGGGCAATTATCCCAGTGACCTCATCCATGTCTGCAGCATGAGGTCACCGACGTGCAGGGAGGTGCGCACCTACCCCGCGCCGAGCGGGGTGCGCCGGGAGCTGGGCTCATCCCAATCCCACCTCTGGGCTCACTCTGGATCCCCGTAGCCGAGGAAACGGGCAACTAATTGTGGCATAATTCCCCGAGGCCAAATCAGATACCCGAGTGTAGATGTGGCAGCGATAGGAAGGGTGCAAGAGCCCAAACAGCGCGGATTACCAATAGCCCTGCATGGTGTGGGGTATGGGAGAGATGTGCCGGGGCTGAATGCGTGCCTTGGTCCTAAAATAGTGCCGAGCATCGTATCTCGCTTCCACAGCCCTGCTGAAAGGAGCCTCTGCGTCCCAGCCCTTGGCGTATAATCGCAGCGGGTGCACGATGTTAGCTGTGATACCTAACCTCTACAGCCAGAATCCCAGAGCCTCCGCTGAGTTTGACTTAGCTCAGTTAAATGTAGTGGGCGCACCTCCTCGTATGGCGGATCACTTTTTTAATCGTATGAGAACCATTTCTCTGGAGGTTTGTGTAATAATCCCCAGTGTGCCTGGGAGGGAGGAGACCACCCCCTGCCCTGCACACGTGTTTGTCACACAGTTATTTCCACGGTGCTTTGCTGGTTCCTCCGTTGCACACTTGTGGCTTCCCTAGTGGTACCCAGCAGCACGTTTGGCATTTCATCACCTGGGTTTGAGCAAGTCCGGAGTTTCATCAGCTGCACCACCTCCTCTGGTTCTCAGAGGTGAGGTCCCATCATCAGGGAGTGAGCTGGGAAAACACCGTCGTCAGAATTGCGCTCACGTCCACATCCACCCAGAAGCTGGAGAGCAAGCTGCGACCCGAAGCTGCTGCTGCCGAGAGTGAAGCCACCACGTCCCCAGCAAAAACACCCGGATCTGATCCACACTCCGAGTGTCCGGACACTTTCAGCATCGATGGAGTTGTCCTTTTTTAAAGCAATTTAATTGAGTAAAATCAGTATCTTCTTGCTCTGGGTCACAGCAAGCACACCGAGGGGAGGAAGGGTCCCACTGGCTGCCCTATCGTTTTTTACAGGCTCCCACCAGCAGCCCAAATGCACTCCCCTCGCCCCCAGGTCCTGCTCCTCTCCCCACAAGCATCAAAAAATGAGGGCTGGGGATTTGCTGCAGGTTAATTGAGGTTATTTCATATTAAAGCCCCTTGCCTGTGCAAACCCAACCTTTGCAGCACGGCACCAGTGGTTTCACCGTGCCGCGTTGCCCCCCCTTTGCGCTCAGCAGAGGGATGTGGATGCTTCCCCGTTCAGCTCTCCCCACTGCAGCCCCACGCGTTGCTGTCCTGGCAGATGTGACATGGGCCTTTACCTTGCCTTGATGGTCAACTAAGCCCTTGCTGTTCAATGCTTGTGCACGCCTTGCAGGAAACCCTCTTAGCCATCACCACACCGCTGCCGTGAGCGCAGCCCTCCCCGCGCCCCCATTGCTTGGAGGCAGACCTGTAAAAAAGCAAAAAACCCAAATTCTCTTGCCCTTGTGTTGAATGCCAGGACTGAGGCCATCCTGGAGACCACCGAGGTGGCATCTGGAGGGAGGCCGCAGCCTCCAGAGAAGACACCCATCAGCTGGGAACCGTGTCTGCCGCGACTGCATGGGAATACCGAAACGCTTCCTCTGGGTAACGTCACTGCCCGCAAGCTCGCAGCTCCGGGCTCGCAGCCCCCGTGTGCCAGGAAACACAAAGGCACTCCACGGCTTTTTCCACTCCTGGCTGTGCAAACACACGGCCTCTGCTCCTGCCAGCGGTGTCCGCCTCCGCGCCTCCCCTGCCTCCTGGCCCCGGCACCGCCTGGGTTAACGGGAGGCGGTTGGATGGAAAAGGCCCTTTTTATTGTAACAGCAGATACGGAGAAGAAAAAGCGCTAGAATCATTTATCTGGCTCACAGTTTCGCTAATGCCCTCGGCTTTAGGCCAACGTGAGATATTATGAGGTAAATCGGCCAAGTCATGCTATACAAACATTTCAAAAAAGAAAGATATTTTCAGGCTCTTGAAGGAATTCAGCCCTCCCCCTCTGCCCCCGCGTCGGGTTACTGCAGACCTCGGCCGGGGCCGTAGCCCCCTTCACGTTGATCTGAGAATTAAAGAAAAAAAAAAGAGAACTTGGGAAAAAAGACAGCACTCGGATTTGGCACGGGGCTTGCTCCACGATGCCACCGTCCTGGCAGCAGCCGGGCACCGCTTGGAGCTCCCCGCGCATCCCCTCCGTCCTTGCCCACTGCCCCGCTGGCACCCCGGGAGCGAAGGGGAAGGGCAGGGCTGGGGGTGCCAGCGAGGGGGAGTTCCCAAAGGGAAAACATGACTTCATGGTCCGACACAGATGGTTCTTTCCTCGTAACATCCCCAGACTTGCCCTGCAAAGCAAGCCTCCCCACGCCACCGGACTGCCCCTTGGTGCACACGAGACCATCCTGTACCCTTCACCCAAAACCCCAAAAGTGGAAATATTCTTGGCCGGGTAGCAGGCACGGCTGGATTTCTGGGTTAATAATGGATTTTAAGGTCACAGGAACTATGCGTGTTCAATAATATATAGGCTTTTTATTGCTTACAACATTTAAATCAATGTGTTTTGTTATTTATTAAAGCGCCATTGAAAATCTCTTTCCATTCTCGTTCCTGTGTCCTGAGCAGTTCATTAAAATGCCCACCTTTCCTGTCATAAAACCCACGTACGCAGGCTAAATAAAATCCAAACATGTACAGTTAAAGTCCCCACACAGAGAATTAAAACACCAACCCGCAGCCCGTCTGCCGAGCGCCCACGTAAAGCACAGAAGAAGCCGCATGCCACCGCACTGACACCCGCTCGGGTGCGGGATCAGAGCACGGGGAGAGGTGACAAGGAGAGGTGACAAGTGCCTGCGAGGCTCGGGGCTGGCTCGGGTGGGCCCAGCAGGGGACAGAGCCCTGGGGTCCACCCTGGGGGCTGCCAAGGTGCCCGTGGGCACTCTCGGTCCCACCACACTGCTTGGGGTTGGGAGAGGGGAAGGGGCCCGAGGGAGGACGTGAGAAGCCATCATCCCCTCTCCAGCCAAGGGAGACATTTGCTGGAGGGGTTGCAATTGGGCTCAGTTGTTTTTTATTGAGTAAACCCGCTCAAACGTGGAGCCTGTTGCTCGCAGGCACACAACGAGCTCGATTTTCCAGCTGCCCAAAGGCAGAGGTGCTTGGGTCTGGGCTTTGCTTCCACCTGAGGCACAAGCCCCCAGCTGATGACCCCTGCCCCGTGTTGCTGCCACAGCTATGAGTAGCCAGGTGTGAAGATTTTGGCATACAGGCTTATTTCACTTCTAACCCCACTGCACCTCGGAGGTTAGGGCGAGACGGGCTCAGCCCAGGTCTCTGCGCTGTCACCAGCCCCTGGTGTCACACCAAGAGGGGAGAACTGGTGGCACCTGGCACGGGGCTGGGAGACCCACCTGGAAAAAGCACCATGCTCTCCTGGGGTCCTCCCCACCCCAAAGGCTGTGGGTGGCAGGGCCAGGCAGGCAGCCCGTGCCCTGTGCCCAAACTCTCACAGCCTCTGGTCAATGGCTAGCTGGGCAAAATCAGGAACATCCTTACCGTAACGGCCTGACAGCAAAATGGGTAAGCTCTCCGGGGTGATCGGTACATCCCCCTGCACCAACAGCAGCACCCTGTCCATGCCCACCCCTTGCTCTTGCTTTTGCCCAACCCTGCTGAGATGCCCGGAGCCTCAGCGTGCAGCCGGAGCATCCGCCGGCACGGCATCGGCACCGCAGCCCCCGTCCCCCCTCCACCTCCTTCCTTCCCCCGGGGAGCCCCAGCGCTTTGCTGGAGGGCACGGAGTGAATCATCCAGTAACACAGAAATCTCGGAGTCCTCTTTAGACGTCCCAGGAGGAGGCAGATCTGAGGGAAGGCAGCGGAGAAGATGCCTGCAGCAATGTCAGTGCGAGAACAGCCGGGCTGACAGGATTCAGTGCGGGGATTAAGGTTGGGATCAGGGATGCAGGGAAAATGAAAAAAGACTCCGGCTTTCAGGCACGCCTCCGCTGTGTTTGTCTTCTTGTTTGCTCTGGAGGAGGACGGGCTCCCGGGGTACTCGGCTTTAAAAGGCCCCGGATCACCTTCCCGAAGGGGCTGGGGTTCACGTTAGCACCGCATCCGAGGTGTTTGCAAGGGAGCAAGGATGCAGAGGGCATGAAGGTACCAGGGCATGTAGGTACCAGACGGGCATCTCCGCCGTGGCTGGCCCCAAAACCATCCCACCCGTGGGTGCGCTGAGCGGCACCGAGCAGCCACAGGGCCCTGCGGGATGTCCGCCTTGTCACGGGATTTCCCAAATTTCCCTGTTCCACTTCTTGATGAAACTGCTCCCACTTCAATCCTCCACAACATTTCTTACCCGGGCACTTCTCTGCCTCCGTCCCAGGCTGGGGCAGGAGGCACACCAGGGCGCTGACGATTTCCTTGCCAGCCACAAATCCTCTTGCTCCAAGGTGGCATTTTATTGCGCAGGGGAATGCACGGCGGCTGCCTTTCCCCATGCTCCAGCCCCTGCTAAAAGCAGGCCCACAGGTCATGGGAAACTCACAGAGAGCAAGAGAGGAGGAGGAAAAGCCAAGCCAATTAGGCAGATCACTTAGGTGTGAAGGGGACCCAGAAGTCCCAAGCTCCTGAAGAGAAGCCTGCCCCTCTGTTATTCACTAACAAAGGCACTGAGCTGCCCTTGGTGATCCAGGCAAGAGAGGACACAGTGAAAGGTGGGCACCAGGGAAAGCAGAAAGTACCTAAAATCACATTTCCAATGGGAAGGAAGGCTCCCTCCCTGCTCCTGACCCGGACAGAGGCAGCACGCTGCACCCACCGGCCGCTCAGGCAGCATTCCTGCTCCAAGCAAACCTGGACTTTCATCCCTCCGACCTATTTCTCTTCCTTGCCTTCCCTCTTTTCTCCCCTCCAGCTTCCCCCAGTCCTTCCCCTGCCGGGGGCTCCTTGGCATGCTGTCCCCACGCTCACACCTTGCTCACATGCCAGCGGCCACGCTCCTCCTGGCTCCAGGACACCGAGCTGGGGGGACCCCGGAGCTGCTCACGAGGCTGCTGCACTCACACGGCGCTCTCCGACTCCTTGCTTTGAGGCTTTTTTTTTCCTCCCCTTCCAGATACAAGAGACACCAAGTTTTTCCTTCACATCCCTCATTTTTCCCCCCTTCTTCCCTTCCTTTGATTCCCAGTACCCACCCCTCGGTTTTCAAGGTTTTTTCCCCCTTCTTTCCTACCCCTCTCCTTTTTTTTTTTTTTTTTAATTTAAGTTTTTCTTTTAACTTTCAAGGTCAACACGGACAGACAATGCCACCAGTGCCTGTTTGATATGTGAGCGCTATTGGCGTCCATTGCCACGGTTTCCGTGGTAACACAGTAACCATTAATTTTCAATTAAAGTAGACAAAAAGCCCGATGACAGCTCCAGGTCTGCTGAAGATGTCAAGAATCCGTATTAATATACAGCAAGAGAGCATAATTGTGTGTCCATCTTCCCGAGCAACGAAAATGGAGGGATAATTACCAGCTAGAAAGCCACTCTGTAATTTTGTTCTTACTGTCACCACAACCCTACATATTAGCATAAATTAAAAGCAGGGTTTATTGTTACCAAAGTGCATTGATATTTCCAGCCTATTTTCTTCCTTTTAACTGTTTGTTGTTGACGAGTGACTCCTGGACACACGGAGGGTGAGCCCACAAGGAGCGATCGAGATGCCGGAGAGTGATGGATGGAGCCTCACGATGCCACCCAGGTGGCAGGGACGGGAAGGCGAGCGGAGACGGAGCACGGAGGGGGGGCAGAGAAATCCCAGGTCCCTTCGCAGCCACTTTCCAGCCCCGCAGCCCTGAGGAGCTCCCGGTGCCCGTCCGTCCCTGCTCGCCCATCGCCGCCTCCGCCGGGGGACTCGCGCCCCTTCCAGCTCCCGCGCGCACGGTGACAGCCGCTGAATTCATGAATTTAAGTGAATGGAAAAAAAGCGGGTTCCTTGTATCATATCCAGCGAAAGCTGTCCTTCAAAAGGAAATTTAGTGTAATTACCCTTAAGGGAGCGATCCTCACTCAGTCAGTCACAACACTGACCTGCTGCTAGGATCTGACAGGGAAATTACAGGCTGTGTACTCAACAAAAGGGGCTTCCTTCCTTCTTAGAGGGAAGATGAAATGCCGAGGTTTGAAAAGAAAAGTATTGGCTTCTGGGTTTTAAATCAGTATCTCGCTGAGGGCTTTCCTTTGCACAGGAACGAGGAGGGGAAGGACGGAGCCAGGGAGGGGAACGGGCATTTTATGGGCTGGAAAAGGAACCAAGACGACCCAAATCCCCCCCGGGCGAGGAAGGTGGGACCTCAGGATCTGATTTTGTGATACGCAGCGAGGTGATGGGCACGGCAAAGAGCTCTGCTGCCAGCCAGCCTGGCACATCCCTGCCCTTCTGTCACGGGAGCAGTGCCACCGCACCAAGGTTGTCACCTCACCGTGACTGTCACCGCTCAATGCAGAGCCCCAGAGTGCCCCCAGACCTTGCCACTGCTCCACTTGGAGACAGGCCTAGAGAAGTCCCTGGGGTCCCCCCTCGTACACCAGGAGGGCCCAAATCCCTCCGGATCCACCGGTTCGCACGCAGGTGGTGAATTCCCGGAGGGCCGGAGGAGACAGTCATAAGGCCTCTGATTAAAGGGGGGGATTAGCCAGAATAAATTGATACGCAGAAAAACGCACAGATAGATTATTAGGCAGTCGATTTTGTAAAGAGCTGAGAGATAGCAGCGAGGGGATGGGTTTGTCCTGAACACTGCAACGAGCCAGCTCTCTGAGGAAGAGGTCAGTGGAAATAGGGAAAGCAGCTGATGGGACCACGGCTGGCTTCCAAAAAGCTGGTGCAGCCCCCGGTGTTCTCCTAAGCAAGTAAAGGCAATGGTCTCGAGGTAAAATCTTCACCCTGCAGAGGCACAGCTGGGTAGGAAAGCCCACCAGGAGCAGCCAGAGCTTCACCACCAGTGTGAAAGGGCTTGTCCAAGGCTGGGGAGGATGGACAGCCCCCAGCCTGGGTTCATGGTTCAGGTGGTGGGAAGCTCACACGCAGCACCCACGATACCGTCCTGGAGAGGGGAGGCTGTTGGAGGGGCAGGATTAGCCCCAAACCATCTCGATGAACAGAGGAATGACCTAAGGGGCTGCAGTCAGCCCAACAGCGCGGGCACCACAAGCAAAAAAGCTGATGGCAGCTGGCGAGCCAGGGGCAGAATAAAAAGTGATGTGGGGTGTCCGTTTGATGGAGAGCTCAGCACAGACCCACGGGGTGTGGAGCAGAAGGGGCTGCGGTGGGGATGCTCGGCTGGTGCTCATCCCGTGCTGCCCATCGGGCAGGAGGTGGAGGGAAGGAGATCAGCAAACCAGAGGGAGTTCAAAGAACAGCAGAGAAACAACGATAAGAGGTTTGGAAAGCATAACCCACGAGGAGAGACTGGAGGAGCTGCGTTTGTTTAGTCTAGCCCGGAGAAGGCTAAGGAGGGCAGCCGATAACGGTGTAAGAGGTCGCTGAGAGGAGGATGGGATCTCCGCTCTCCGTGATCCTGGTGCAGGGGGAGCCAAGTTTCGGGGCAGGGAAAATGTACAAAAACACTGCAGTGCAGGGAGATCATGGCCTGTTTTGTAAGCCACAGGAGATCAGAGCACTCTGCTGCAAGGGCGAGTTGGGGCAGCCCCCCCGAGCATCCCCTGGGGGGTGAGGGGATGCATCGGCTCCATCCTCAGTGCTGGGCTCCCCCCAGCTTGTCCCAAACACTGATGTTCCTCGTGGGAGCACAGCAAAATCTTCCACAACCAGCCTTGGGGTACTCGGTAGCCTTGTGATAGACCCAGCAGTGCATCAAGCAGTGAGGGTAAATGCATCAAGAATTACCAGCTGTGGCCAATTCCAAACTTTTCAAACACAGATCAGCTTGAGGAGCCTTCCACAGCAGAAAGGAGGAAACAGGAGCAGGCCGATAGCGCCTCGGCTGTGCGGCTCAGAGACAGGGAGGCACTTTCCAAAGGGCTTTGTTTGGAGAACACTGAGTGCCTCTAACAATTACAAACACGACAACAGTTTTAAAAGCTCAAAACAGGATCATCTGATTTTCTGCAAACAAACCACTCAGCTAAAGATACTTTTTTTCTTCCAAATTCCATTTCACACTTTTTTTTTTTTTTTTAAAGTGTTCCATTGGTTTTTTATTATTATTCAACTGGGGCACTAGCACTGATTATGAATCACGATGATACCTGCAAAATACAGCAGGTAAGGGGAGACAGCCTGCATTCCCTTCAGGCTGGAAAGCATCCGACTCAATTATCCTGCAGATCTGGGATCCTACCTACAGCTTCTGGGACTTGCTGCCCAAGTCAAGAGCTGCCCAAGTCAATACTCACCTTCCAGACCTCAGAGCCAGCATCCTATCCCCAAGGAGCACCAATGCTGCTATAGGGAGTAGGGAAACACAGCCCCAGCCCTGAGCCCCTTTTATCCAGGTGCCCTGGGTTGCCAGTGGTGGAGAATATGAGCACCAGTTGCACCTCAATCCCCTCTGGGCCAAATCAGCTGGTGTAATTGGTGCTACTGCACTGGCACCAGTGATTTCGAACAGCTGAGGTTTCAGCACTCAGTGTATAGGTTCCACCTAGTAGAGGTAGCCCTGCCCTTCCCTGCCCTTCAATACTCTGATCCTGACCCCAGCACCTGCCCTAGAAGTGGCAGAAGCAGCACTGAACAGACCTGGAGGATCCCTAAGTGCTGCCGGGATCCCTGAGGACAAGGGAAGATGCTACAAGCATTATTCACGTGCCCAGCTCAGCTGGTGGGATGCTGTGTGCCCTCTCAGCTGAGGAAACAGGCCAAATCCTGCTTCTGGCTACACAAGGATAAATCTAGAGCAAGTCCCTTCTGAGAGCACCTCCTTTCTGGAGGCAGGCTGTTAAGTGTCCACATTCGTTTAATTCAGGGGGGTGAAAACCATCATTTACCAGGGCAGGTTTGGGAGGGAAGGTGACAGAACCAGCTCGCTGCCAGGAAAGCCCCCGCTCTGCCATCTGGGGTGCTTTGCTGGGGGACCCCCAGCCTCTGCCCTGCCCAAGGGGCTGTGCCGTGGGACCCCTGGGTGCCGAGTGATGGTTCTTGGCTGAGCACGTGGGTGCTTGTGTGCATGAGTGGGTGCTCGGGTACACACGTGGGTGCTCAGCTGCGCACGTGGGTGCTCGGGTGGCTCAGCTGCGGGATCTCCGGAGAGCTGTGACCAAAAGGCACCTCCCAGCACCGTGTTCCTGCTGCTCGGGGGCGTTCGGGTGCCCTCTGCCCTCTGCTCTCCCTGTCCCCTCCTGTCCCTGGGACCATCGCGGTCACGATGCTTGCACGCTGCTAGCCACCCCCAGCTCTGTCACCCTACAGCCAACAGCACTCGAAATGCAGCACGCCTTCGCTCAGCCCCCTTCTGCTGCCTGCCGAGGGGCCGTTTCCAGCCAAAGGCACAACACTGGGACGCAGGAGAAGGCTTCGAGCTCCGCTGTGAGTGGGCTGAGCCCCCCTCCTGCCTGCCGGGCTTTGCGCATCCTTCTCCCTCCCCTCTCCCCGTGCCGCTGGTTCCAACCACGAGCCCTGCGAGGCAGGGAATCCCTGGCCAGGCATTTATCCAGCCGGTGCCTGGCACGGCCAGCTCAGCCGGGACCTCGCACGCCTCTGCACGGCGGGGAAACGAAGCCCCCGCGCCCCTCGCGTCCCCCCCCGGCTCCTGCAGCGCCCAAGTTCACGCAGCCCGAGCTAGCAAAGGGTCAAAAAGCTCCTCGCTCTCCTTTCCCCCCCCCCCCTCGATATAAATACCAGCCTACCAGTCGACACAGAGTACATACATCTTAAACAAACACTTGGCCGGGCTGTTTATCTCCACAGCCTTTAAACAAACTCTTTCAAAGGTTTCTGCTGATATGAGAGATTTACTGAAAACCATTCGCCCTTCTTAAAAGCCTCTCAGTTTATGCTGCTATGGGTGAAACGAATAGTGTTTTAGCCTGGAGTTTTCTGTCTTCTGACCGCATGTTTATCCTAGGGGCCACTGCTGGCTTTGATAGGAGAGCAGCACGGACACAAATCTTTACGAGAGAAAATATAAAATAAACCCAGAAACGCTGTGTGTGCGTGCGTGCATGTGCAAGCGCGTGCGTGTGTGGCACGGGCTGGGGGGGGGGCTGAAGGAAAAGTTTTGTCCCTGCGGGTGTCACGCTCAGCACCTCCCAGCTTCGCCTCCCGCACCCCCCGTGGCTGTCGCGCTGTTCCCTGGGGTTGTCCGTCCTGAAATTTGGTGGGGGTCTCCCTGAGATTATGGATTTACGGCAGCTCTCAGCAGCACCCGCCACAGCTCAGCACCTCCCGGGCTCGCTGCCTCCCTGCTCATTAAATCCCTGGCGAAAAGGGAGAGCCGTCGGAGTTACTGCCAGAGAGCGGCCCCAGCATCTGCATGGCCCAAGGCACTGCCCAGCTCCTTTTTGCAGTTTTCAGCCCCGTTTCACAGGTGGAGAACCTGAGGCAAAGGGAAATGATGCGCTCAAGGATGCTCGGGAAGCGAATGGGAGGAATTGGACCTGAGTTTAAATGCTGATGGCCCTGCCTTGAGTCAGGCTGATCTGCAGCACCCATCTCCGACATAAGGAGATAAAATGGGTGAAGACAGACTGAAAGTGCTTTTGGAGGAGCTGTGCCATTTCGTGGCTGAAGGGAAAGGAGAGAAAATCTCTGTCCCCTCCCTGCAGGCATGCAGCCCCTCCTGCCTGCCACCTGCAGCACTTGGGGACAGGGCTGTCCCCAGGGCATGGAGGTGCTCGGGGAAGGCTTCGAGCAGGGGAGTGGGCAGGGGAAGGGGCATTTTCCGTCCTCACTTGTGCCCGTGCATATCCAGGCGAGCTGCTTCAATAAGGCTTTTGCTCCAGACTTTGATGGGCTTTCTGCTGAAATCCAGGCTCATTTCTCCAAAGCCTTGGGCCTGCCTGGCACCCGCAGCAGTGTAATTAAGAGATTCTGGCACGGCAGTAATTACCGCCCGTTGGATTTTGTTCAGGAGAGGATGCGGCGAGGCATGAGCCGGGCCCTGGCTGCGGCCCTGGGTGTTGGGGGGACCCCGTGCCCAGCATGGGGGTCCCAGGGTATCATCCATGGGCCAGAGGCTGCAGCATGGGGACTGCTCTAAGTGGCTTTGCACAAGGTTTTTGCCTCTTCCCCCAGGAGCATCATGCCCACATGGAGCCCCCCATATCGTGAGCTCTCTTTGCAGCCCTGCCACAATGCCCGTGTGTGCTGGGCAAACTCGGATAGAAACAGCCCCTGCCCCAGTGATCTAGGGGCGAGGTAAAATGTTCCTTTTCTCCTTTTCCAAGCAGCTGCTGATGTTGTTTTCTCCAGTGTTTTCCAAGGAGATGACCGAGCGTTCGATTTGCTTCTGCCGCAACGTGCCACGCAGAGGAGGAATCTGCTCCTTTGTTTCCAGCGGCCCAGGGCTTTGCAGCGTTACGTGTCATCGCTTATTTACCGTCCTCCCTCGCTTATGACACACTCAGGTAAAGACCTGTTTGTTGTCAGCATGACACCCACGTTGGTAAACAAGGCGAGTTTGCCCAGCCATCAATCAGGGAGTTATCGATAGCTTTCCACCAGCACGAGCGACCTCGGGGTGGGTGAGCTCGCAGCGAGCACCGGTGAGGCTCCGGCACCCGGTGTCCTCGGGGTCTCTGTGCGCAGAGGGCGAGGGGCTGCTCTTGCCCCACCAAAACCCAGCCACCCACACCATGGGCCCTGCAGGGAGAAGGTTGCAATCGGCCCCAGGCTCCTCCAGGTTTTATTTTTCTTTTATTGCTCTCTGGATGTGTTTTCTCCTCTCGGGCTCCCTAGATCTCCCGGCCTTCTTGCAAGCCGGAGAGAACAAAGCCACACGACAGGTTTCAGAGTAAACACCAGCTACCACGAGACTCCTGATCAAACTGCAAAAGCTCTGGCCACCCAGCCACACTTGGAGATACAACCTCGCTGTCCCGGCAGGCCTGCAAACCACAAGGCAAAAAAAGAAATCCCCAATAGATTTAGCAGTGGGGGCTGCTATCGGCACCGGGGGTTCGCAGCTCAGCTCGGCACAAGCCGGAGGCCTCGCCTGCGATCTGTGAATGCTGGCATTGATGGCACTGCTTTTCCATCCCTCCTCTGGCCCCTCCTCAGCTCAGGGCAGGAGCAATGCTGATGTTTTTGGGTCTCTCCCGAACCCAAGGTCCGGGGAGGAGGATGCGGCAGGCGGCCACCAGCTGTCCCCTGGCACCGCCACGCGCGCGCCCACCCGGAGACGCGGTGCTCGGGGCTCCTCGCTGGCTACCCGGCTCTATTTCGTGTGCTCTGCACTTAGGAGAAACCCGGCAAAAGAGTAAAGGTCAGGAGAGAAACGCTGCTATTTATTTATACAGGAGAGCCTTGCGAACAACATGTATTTGGGAGCCTTTCGAAACAACAGAACTCGCCCCGCCGAGCTGCTGAACCAGTTTGGTGGCGACGCCGCCGCGCGCACACACGCAGCGCCTGAGACGCCGCACGAAGGCGTGTTTGGAGAGGGGGGGGGGAACTTGCAAAGAAGGCAAACAGCTCGCCCCAGGGCCTCAGGCCAACAAACAGCCCCCCCGTGCCTCGCTCCCGGCGCTGGGCACCCCGCTTGTGGCTGCTGGTTAAGCAGGGCTGGGCAGGGCTCGACGCCAGGGTGAGGGGCGCGATGAGGTTGGGTGTTGCTGGAAGGCCCGGCCGTGCCACCCGCCTCTCCTCACATGGCAGCTTTCCCCCGTTTTATCGTTTTATCGCTTTTTTACTGCCCTGGTGCAGCAGGCAGGGCGATGCCGTGGAGGCAGAGCTGGGCACAGAGAGAGGTGCGAGCGGGGCCAGGCACGATGCTGCCCACGGGCGCTGCTCCAGAGCCAGCCCCACCGCTCGTCCCCACTCCTGGGGGGGGGAAAACCACAAAGGTGGGGGCTCGGGGAGCTTCTGGCTGTGGGGTGAAGCAATGCAGGTGGGCACACTCACTGTGGCCACGTAGCAGTGTGGGCTTTTCTGAGCCATGGCTCTGTGTTTGTCTCCTCATCCCTCTTAGGGTCACAGGATGTTCCCATATGGAAGGGACCCACAAGGATCACCAAATCCCGCTCTTCCCCCCATGCTGATCAGCACCCTGACACCTCATCCACAGAGTTTTGGAGCCAAAAAAAAAAAAAAAAACAAACCCAAACCAGGCAAAATCTTTGGCCCAAACCCAGCGAGGTGGCCTCGGGAGCGCTCCCGCGGTGCCGTCCGGGATCGGTAGCTGGCTTTTTGCACACCCCTGCCCTCTGAGCTCAACCCCGCCGCATCCCAGCCCCGGCCACGTGCGGTCCCTGCGGGTGGCGATGGGCAAAGCCCGTCCTGGCAGCCACCGGTCCCCTGGGGAGGACGCAAGGTGGCCGGGGGGGGGTCCCCGCGTGGGGCGGCCCCGCTGCCGGCGAAACGTGGGTAGCACAGACGGGCCCTTGAGCATAAAGCAAAGAGAAGCCTTTTTGTTCGCATGTGTTGGCTCAGCTCAAATAACTCTTAGGGGACCCGAGCTGCAGGCTGGAAGGGGAAGAAACTCTCTCCAGATGAAAGGATGTCAGAAAATTGTATTTAGTCAACTGCGTGTGTGTGTTAGAAAGGGGCGGAGGGAGGAAGGGGCCGCGGAGGCTGTTGCTGTGACTGACTTTCTGACTTCTTAACTTGTCAGCATATCCTAAAGTTAAAAATGCACATGCACACAGGACTGCAGCCAAAGAGGCTGTCTAGCCGCAAATCCAGATGTGGGGGCCACTGCGCAGCCAGCCAGCCCCGCTCTCCCTGAAACGACTTTCAGACTAAACAATTGTGACTTGGCTGTGAGAGGCAGCGCAATTCCAGATGCTGCTTTCCTTTCACGTTGTTTTAATTGGGCTGGCAGGCGCAAGGGCTCTTTCAGTGAGAGGAAAGCTTCCCCACGGGACCGCAATGTTTTGGCAAAGCTCCCACGCTGCTACCTTAAGAGAGCGAGGGGAGGAGAAGGAGAGGAGGGGAGGCAGGGAGGTGGCGGTGGGGAGAAAAATTGGGAGCGACTTTCCAAGGTGTTTACTGCTGCGAGCGGCTGCCGCTTTGCGTTTTTATCTGCTGAAATTCTCACCTTTTTTTTTGGGGGGGGGGGCGTTGGTTTGGTTAGTGTTGCCCTGGTGGAAAAAATACAAAAATAAAAATGAACGGGGCAGGGGCCATGGTGGGAAATGGGGACTTGGCCCTGTGAGTTGGTGGCACGGTGACACTGGGGTACCCCAGCCATCCTGGGATGGGGGTACCCAGGGTGTGTGCCTTGGCTGTGGGCATCATCCGAGAGCCACAGGGGATTTTGGTGCTGGCCATCCCAGTGGCACGGCCCTGCGGGTGCTTCCCATCCCCTCTCCAGATGTCTGCAGGCACCGAGCTGCACAGAGCCAGTGGCTCTGCCCTTCACCTTGCGTTGCCAGCACGGAAAGCGATAAGGGTTATTAAAGTCACAGCAGATCTCGTCCTGAATTATCAGGCTGCTGCCGTCCAGACCCTGCTCTAGCAGGGGAAACCCTGGTTTTGTGTGGTGAGCACCCCATCTCCTCCCCCAGCCCTGAACCCACCCTGGCTGGCACAAATGTGTTAAACCAGCAAATTTCGGTGCTGTTCATCCCCATCCACGCCTCTCCCCTGTCTACCCCCCCTTTGCCCACAGCACACCCAAACGAGCCAGCGTCATCCCTGGGGCATCCCGGTTGTGCTCCCACAGGGTTAAACTGGCGTGGTCCTTCCCCGCGGCGGCGAGACCCCAAATGCTCTTTTAATGCCGTGCAGTGGCGTGCCGGCCCGCAGCGCGCTGCCAGCGGCTGAGTCAATAACACAATTTTAGCCTGGGCCGGGCTCCTCTCCCGCAGCCAGGCTGAGCCCTGCCTTTGCCAACTGAGGCACAGCCGCGGCGGAGATGGGATTTTAAGGTGGACCCTGGAAAAATTAAAATGGGACCCCCCCCGGGGGAGCACGGGAGGCGAGAGGGGAGCGAGGAGCTGGAGCGGTGCAGTGGGGTGAAGCAGCTCCCGGCAGCACCCGGCCGCTTGCGAACCGTGTGGGTGGTGGAGATGTGGGAATACGGCTTTGCTTGCATTTTGGGGGGGATGCTAAAATCTGGGGAACGCTGCCCGGGGCATGGGGATGGGTCGGCCACCTCCCTGCTTCGGCTGCCCCCGCCGCGGGCACTGCCCTCGCCGCCCGAGTTTGTTTTTCTTGAAGCTGGGAGGTCTGAATTCCTGCTGGATCCTGTCGGAGATTCAGGAAAGGCCGGTCAGCCGCCTCCGTCCGGAGCTTCCAGCGGCAGGTACTTCCGATCTGCCGGGTCCCGGGCAAAAGAGACGTGCCTTTTGGGGTCGGGGGCTCCGACAAGGCAAGCAGAGCGAGGGACTGAAGTCGCTGTCCCAAACCCAGCCTGGCTTCTGGGCCAAGTGCGCTGGGAATGTTAAAAAATAATCAGGAAGGTTTTCTAGACAGGAAAAAAAAAAAAAAAGTCCCAAACACATCCTTAGCCTGCGCCCTTACAAGTCCCTTAACTCTTTTTGCCCCCCAACCAGCGAGGGAAACAGTGTGTTTTTCTGCTTTGGTTTGTTTGGGGGGGGTTGTTTGTTTTGTTTGTTTTAAAACTTTGGCCTCATTAATTTCCAAAAAAAATTTCCCCCCAATAAAAGGAAAACATGGAAAGAAAAACAAACTATTAGAAAAGAGAGGAGGGAGGAAATGTTATTTAAAAGGTTACCAGACCACATCATTTTCCAATGATATTATATACTCCCTGCAGTATCCAAAATATATATGGGCCTTAGGCCAAGAATGTAAAAAAAAAAAAAAAAAAAGAAGAAAAAAAAGAAAAAAAAACACCCAGCGTAGACACAACATCTGGACAGAGGCTGAACAAAACCTCCATTTATCACACTTAATCCTGCAATGAAGCAGTCAACAGTTTACTTCTGTTTTGCTAATTTAGCTGCTTTCATGCTTCCGAGGTGGAAAAGCCAAAGTAAAAGCTTTGAATTAAGTGTCACTTTGTGGAGCTACTTCTCCTTTTTCTCCCCCCCCCTCCCCTTTTTTTTTCATAAAACTTTCTTCTTTTTATTTTTTTTAAAATTCCTGTTCTTTTATTAATTCCACCTTCCCTGCCCCACCCTGCTTTTTCTCCTGGGGGGATCAGTAAGAATCTGGTGAATAACTGGGCACGAGCCCTCCCTGCAGCCTGCACCCAGGGGCGTTTGTGGCTCTGTGAATCAGATCCCTGCCGTAGCCACCCGAGCACCGGATCGCACCCAAAATCAGGCTCCGCGCTGGAAAAATGTGAGCCCCGCAGCCCACATTGCCCAGGAGGTGTGCGCAGCTGGAAACCGCCGTGGTTTCCCATTTTCAATGGAAAATTGGTTTTGTTCCATGCCAATACGGGTGGTGTGTGCCCGAGATGTTCCTTTTTCCCCAGGAATTTTCTGAATTTCACTGACTATCACCCAGGAGATGGGAGCCTGAAAGGCAGCGGCGCATCCTGGGGGCTGCGGGGGGGTGCACGGTGCTCTCTCCTGCTGCCACTTTTTGGGGTGACTCTGGGCTGATTTTTTTTTTTTTTTTCCCTGAAAAAAAAAACAAAAAACAAAAAACAAAAACCACTGTGTTTGCAGGAGAGGAAAAAAATCCTGTTTCCTGGCCAACTGTGGTGCAGCTCTGAGAGCACACATCTGTCTGCCTGCAGCCCTTCACACCCGCCGCCCCGACAATTAATTAGAGGCAGCTTGCGCTGTCTTTGGAGATGAGTCTCTTCCTTCCGACCAGCTATAAAGTACCCAACACCCTGTTCTGGGGTTGGCGATGATAACGACGACCACAGCATTAACCACAGCACATCTCCATCCACCCAGGAGCTACGGGAGACGGGGGGATTCTTCTTCGGCTGCTTAAATGGGGAGTTTTACACCCAAATTCAGGCTCTCGAGTTGGGGAGATTTTGGTCGTGTGAGCCGTATTGCCTGTAGGACAAGGCCAGGCACAGAGGGGAAGGAGGCTGCTTTATCTTGCCTCAATGTTTAATTAAAGTTAAGCAGCAAAACCCAGTTTTTGTTAGAAATTTGGCTATTTCCATCACCAGGACAGCACCATCTGGGCCAGCACCAGGCAAAGCCTTTGCAGGACAGCGTAAAACATCCCCGTGCCCCCATCGGAGCCGGGGGCATATGCACACATTTAGTAAAAATACTTATTTGGTGTTTTCCCAGCTTCCTCAGATTATTTTCGTTGTGTCAAGAGCAAAAGATACAACAAATACCCATCCTCAGAGGCTTAATTAATATTTGCTAAGACCAAAATAGTCTACATCTCACCAGCTGCAGGGTGTCCTGCCTGTTACGAGCTGCACATTATCAGGCAGCGCTTAATGCAGCGTGGGGAGTTGGGTTTATTTTTGGGGCTGTCTGGTTCCCTGCTATTGTTGTACGTGCGGTATTGCCGTCGTTTCCCTTGACTTGATGTGGTTTCATGTGTGTGTCAAAGGCTGCTCTGTCTCTGTAGACACGGCTTATTACTGTTTTATAAGCGGCAAGAATAATGAACTAACTAACTAACTGCGTGCTTTAAGGAAAAGCCTCGCACGTATGAAATGCAAAAATATTAATAGCTTATCCAGAGCAGCTTGCTTGTCCTGAATGCTGGTATTCAGAAGTGACACATGCTGCATACCTTGTCTAACAGACACATCAATACAAGATTAGATAAGGAAAAGCACATTCGGGCCGTCTAGAGCAACAAAAAAATGTACCTAGCTTTGAAAAACAGGAGTGGAAAATTGCCGGCATGCATGGTATTGCTAGGGCCTCCTTCCCTGCTCAGATGGGCTAATTTTAGGAAAACACGCATCGGGCTGCAACTAAACAAGTCTGAGTTCCTAAGAACCACGGCGCACCCGTGCCCTTTGGGGTCAGATGTGGCTCACGTGGAGAAAGCGCCCGCAGACCTGTAGGAAAACCTAACAGAAAACAGCGCGGGGCTCACAAAATTAAAGTGATGAATTTTCTCTGTCTGCAGGTGGGTGAAGTCGTATAACTGAGTTAAGCTGGTTGAAACGGGAGCTGCAAGTGATAACGGCCGGGTCTTTGCTTGCTGGAGGTGTCGATCCCTGCTCACCGGGGGCGAGCTGCGGGGCGCGCAGCCTGCTCCTCGCTTCTCGCTCCGCACCCAGCGCCGAGGCCAGCCTGTGCCGTGCCACCAACACATCACCCCTGTGCCTCCACGGTGTGCCAGGAGCTGCTCAGAGCCCTCTTAAAAACCCATAAACCAGCACCAAAGAGTAACAGAATGAGCTCCGTTTTGCTGCTTTCCGGACCTGCCTACTAACTTGAGGAATGGGCTTTTTTTCATTGTGCTCCATCCTAGCACACTTTTGCAAGGCTTTGAGCTACTTCCCTGTAGGGATTTTTTTCCTCTTTCTTTCCAGATGCTCATCTCAGGTGGGAAGAAGTGCTCCATGCCGCCATGCAGCAGTCGTTCCCCTACACATCCTGCCAATTCCTCCGGCCGTAGACGCGGGGAAGGAGCTACACTTTGACGCAGCTCAGCTACCGCATCTCAGCATCCTGCCGCCAGCGATCGCCAGCTCCCTCTGAGCCAGCTGATGACAATAAATAACCACTCTATCTTTTCCTCCTTGCAAAGACGAGGGCTGGCTTTTTTTCACTCTCTTGCCGTGCGGGGCATGGCTGGATCAGGGCTCCCCCAGCCCCGAGCGGCCGAGGCCACGTCTGCACGGCACGGCGGTGCCTGCGGCCGCGCGGTCCCCCCGGCGTGACGTAGCGGCCGCTGCATTCCCACGGCTCTCCAGTGCACAGACAGACTATTTCAACCCTCGCATGTCGCTCCGGGGTCATCTGTTCATGTTTACTGTAGGGGAAGGAGGCCGCAGCAAACATTCCTCCTCGGTGCCTCACACGGGCGGGAGCTCTCCCACCACGTCGGCAGCCCCGGCGCCCTGGGAAAGGGGACTGGAGGCTGTGCCCGGCTCTGCCCACCCCGTGCAGGTGCAGCCGGTGGGGATCGAGCACCATTTTTGCCCTTCCCAAAGCCCTTTGGTTGCAATGAGGCTGGTGGACTCAGGATGAGACCCGTGAGCCTTTGGATAACCTGCCCTGGAGGGACGGCCGTGCCAGCAGCTTGGCCACGATCTTTTTGCATCCTCACGCTCAGGATCCACTGCAACATCAGGGCTAGACATGGGGCTGGAGCCTCCAGCTCCCTCCTGGGGGCTCTCCCCACCTCCTGCCCCAGCACAGTTAACGAGTGCCAGCCCTGCAAGCACTGTGAGCTGCGGCACCATAGCCTGGCCGGTGGCATGTTCCCTTCCCCAAGGGAGGACGAAGCTTTCTGGCAGGGAAACCCGCACGTACCTGGCAGGAGCGGCTGCCCAGCCCCACTGCACCCCGCGGGGATGGGAGAGGTTTGTGGGGAGAGCAAACATCCCAGCTCATGCCCCGACTGTCTCACCAAGGGCATGCTCAGGGCCGCCTCTGCCAGCCCCCAGCCCCTCAGATCCCAAACCCTCCCCTCTGTGCACAGAAAGCATTGTTGGCCCAGAAGCAGGGGCTGTCAAATTACAGTGAAAATAATTACAGCTGGGCTGGGCAGCTCCTCTCTCTTGGGCTGTGCTCATGGTGGGAGAGGGACCCCGGAGCCCCCAGGCTACTGCTGGGGTCAGCACTGGGCAAACACCTTGGGGGGGATCAGAGGACCCCCTGACGTGGATGCACCAAACTCTCTCCAAACTCTCTCCAAACTCTCCCCCGCACCAAACTCTCTCCAGTCCTGTTCCTTTCTGCTAACGAAAGGAGCAGGAAAGTCTCTGTCCCAGCCACGTTTTCTGCATCGAGCGCTTCAGCCCAAAGGGACAACTTGCAGCCAGAAGGCCAAATCCTCCATCGCCAAAAGCAGGCTGAGCATCCGCGGGGACAGAGCCCCCTACCACCGGCTTTACCTCCACGAGTGCTGGTGCTTTAAAGCCATCCTCTCTGAGGTTGTTGTCTCATGCAGTTTTCTTTTTTTTTTTTTTTTTTTTTTTCCGTATTTAATATTAATAGTAATGACTGTGGCAGTAAGATAATAAGCTTCAGTCAGATTAGAAGGGGGTCGGCTCTTATCTGTGACTGCTGAAGACGCATGTCTTTCACCTGCTCCTTTAATATCCCCCATCTTTCATTCCTACCGCCGAGCCCCCTCCCACTGTCCTAGAACAAAAGGGGTATTATTGTCCGGGGTCTTTTCAGGCTGGAGCCAGGAAGACCTCCTCCTCCCCCAGCCGCTCCCCGAATGTGCAGCAGTTTGAAATGAGCCTTTTTCCTTCCCCGGCAGGAGATTAGCTCGGTTTGACAAGGCGGTGAACTTTAGGCAGGGTGAAATAGGGTCTCCTTGGGGAGTGGAGGCAGTTCAGCCCTGACTAATTCTGACAAAGAGAGGCACCGAAAAAAAAAAAAAATCCCTGGAAAAAAAAAAAAAAATTAAAATAAGAAAAACAACCGAGCAGGAGAGGAGGCAGGGAGGGGGAGGCTGGGGGAAGGAGGGAGCGTGGAGGCCGCAGGAGGGACGGAGTGGACGGAGGCCACAGGACACGTTCCCGAGCGGGGCTGGGCTCGGCGGCCGCCGTCAGCTCCCGGGTTTGGCCTTGGCGGAGGGGATCGGTCCCGGAGCCTCCCGGCCAGCCCCGCTGCGAGCTCACAGCATCCTCTGCTCCCCGGGACGCAGCGCTCCGGGCTGGCTTCCTCCCGAAATCCCCCTTAACGGCGCTGCCAAAAGCCTTCGAAATAAGCACTGGGGAATTGGCACCCAGGGCTCTCGGCTTTCTTTGGAAAGGAAAAGGAAGGGTCAAGCTGCCGCGGCCGGGGCGTGAATTTAAAACCAAACAAAACAGAGCGAACCCCAGCCAGTCCAAATCGGGACTGGGGATGGAAGGAAACCAAGCTGAGTTCTTTTCAAAACGCTGTTTGTGCGTCAGAGGCCTGAGTTTGTGCAGAGACTTGTGAGCGTGACGTGCCCGGGTGGGGAGGGTGTGGATGGAGCCCGGAGTGACGTAGGTGAGGGATTAAAGCCGAGAGATCGGCAGGGGAGGGAGCAAACCCTTCCACGCTGCAGCATCTAGTCCGGGGGTGTCTTCCACCACAAAAAGGCTTTAAAGCAGGCAGAAAGCAGTCACAGCGACTGAAGGCTGGAGATGTGACCTGCAGCACTCAGAAGGTGGCGGGGGCTGGAGGAAGACCATGGCACCGAGTGCTGGAAGCTCGAAGCTCGGGGTAGAGGAGGGGGCACCTTTTCCGTGCCCCAGCACCAGCTCAGCAGCAGTGCCCGGTGGCTCATGCACTGCGGATGGAGAATCAGCTTGGAAACATCCCAAAGTGATTTCCTGGCTCGGGGTGGCATGGGGAGGGCACCACGTTCCTCTGCAGCTGAGAAACTTTTGTATTTAATCAGGATTTTAGACTGCAAATGTTTGAAGACAAGCAGGTCTATGTCATTGTTCCCCACCCCACATACAGATGCACGCAAATATCTCAGATTTACGTGTCGGTGTGTGCACACACATGCATGTACATCTACTGGGAAAAGCAGGCACATGACACAAAGTCTTGGCAGCCTGAAATTCCCCATCAAAGGGGAAAAGACAAGGAGGGGCCACCCAGACGTGCCGGTGCCCTGGAGAGGTGGGAGCCAGCAGCAGAGACCAGGACAGGGCTGAGCCCAGGGCACAGGCTCTGGCATAACTCACCTCTCAAAACCCCTTTTGAGCCCCATTCTCCCCCAGCTCGTGCCCAACCACACCAGTGAATCGTTGCTCGGGTTGCTTCTGAGCTCTGAGTCTGGATTCAGAACCTAGAAAGCAAACCAAAGCTTTTATCACCAGTTCTTGCCCATCTGTGCACACAGGTGGTTATCTTCAGAGGGCACCAGCCAGCACCCACCTCCAGACCTGTAGCACCCACATCCCTGGTGCTGCAGGCTGCAGAGCGAGGTGACAGCCCCTCTGCCCTTGCCTCTGCTCTGGCGTCCTCCAGGACATGCTGCATCGTGCAGGACATTTCCTGCCAGTGGCTCGGCAAACCCCTGAAATCTCCCCGTCCTGCCAGGAGATTCCTCCCTAATACTCATTAAGCCGCTTGCAAATCCCTGGCTGAACATGGCTGCACAAGTTTAATAAAGCGAAAGACAGATGCCATCAATCATGTGGGCCCGCCACACATCTGGGGGAAATCCAGGGCCATTCCTCTCCTTTTTCTTCACCCCACCTCCGTGTCCCAGCAGCCAGATCCCAGCACTTACACCGCACAGGCCCACTCCCCTCTTACCACTCTGCGCCCCACGGCCCTTCCAGCTCCCTGTCACCGGAGGCCAAAGCCTTGCACGAGCGCTGAAAAGGGCATTACACATTGCACAAGCTCTTTTCCGCTGGGCACCGGGATTTCCTTCCTTGCAGCCAAATTTTTTGCTCTTTGAAGCGGCCAGGAGGTCCCCCCATGCAGCCGAGCACAGAGAAGGACCTCGCCACCCCGCGGTGGTCGTGCAAAGCAAGGAGGGAGCTGGAGGGAGAAGGAGAGCGGGGAAAAAGCCCAGGAGGCAGGGGAGGAGAGGGGAGGCTGGTGCTTCATCCTTGCACCTCTTCTCAGCTTCTTTCATTTTCAGCCTTGCCTCCTGCTCAGCAGCGGCGGGAGGAAGGCAAACCCCTCAGCAGGGCTGCAACACGCGGGTTCTTGGTTGGAAATCAGACGACGGCACCCACGCTCCCCATCTGGAAGAAATCCACACCTTTGCCCAACTGCTTCCATCAGGTGGGAGACAACATTTATCGAGCAGATGTTCACTTCGGAAGAGTCAGGACCTTGCTGGCGTCGCTGAGCGCCGCGCAGCCGAGTATGCACTTCATTTAGGAAACGGGGCTTTCTTTTAGCAGAGCAATCCTCCGCTCTGCCTCTGATGGATTCACTGAGAAGAGCCCCTATTTATTTGTTTTACAAGCTCCTCTCCTACCTTTTTAAAAACTGTATGTAAAAACGCACGCTGCAGCTAGCTGACTGGCCACTGTGCAGCAGAGGTCACCTGCTGATGAGTCCTCCCCTGGGCTCTGGTTTCTTTTCACATTGCAGCCCCAGTATCGAGGTGTGAGGCAGGTCAGAAAAGTGTCAGATCAAGCTGCCTTGCTTTCCTTTAGGGCTGCCAGAGATGACTTCCACCTGAAGGTGACAAGGGTGCGTGCCCTGTGGCTGACGCAGTGCTGGCGTGTGTGTGTCCCGTGGATGTGGCTTTTGGAGGAGGCTCTGTCTTGGCGGTGGAAATTAGTGAAAAGCCAGTGGTCACTTGGGTTCGGATACCCGCTCTGAGCTCTGCTTATTTCTCCAGGTTGAGCTGGTGTCACCAGGAGGACACGGTGTCATCGAGGTCTTCCCTATTTCCAGGTGTGTGCTGGGCAAGGAAAAGCTTCCTGGGATGGAGAACAGTGGAGCGAATGGGAAGGCAAAAATCCTCTTTAGCCAAAAATCTGGCCAAGCCACCTGGTCAGACAGACACAACTTCCTCGAGGCCACGCTGAGCGTGGAGGTTTGCACTAAAAGACATGTCCTGCTTCTGCCTAGAACTGCTCTAAGGCGAGGATTATACCTCTCCTCTCGCCGCACCCCTGGGCCGCCACGGCAAATTCCTATCTATTTGCTTGGTGTTGAGACCACAGGGAAGCCAGCAAAATAGCCCGGCAGGAGCCACCGCTTAACTAAAGCTACCCGTTAAATAAAGCAGTCTTTAAAGGTTTAGCAAGGCTCTTCCCCCACCGGGTCTCCAGGGCTCGCTGTCGGTCCCCGGGGTGCGCTGCCTTGACGGGCAGCTCCGAGCGCCGGGCGCACAGGGCTGGCAGGCAGGATGGCGCTTTGGATCCTGCACCAAGTTCTGCCACCTGCCAAAAACGCTTCCCATTTCCGTTTTGTAAAGGCCCCGATATGTGTTTATTAAAAACAAAAGAGAGCAAATCAAAAAAAAAAAAAAGGATGGGAGGACTTTAGGATCTGATCTTTTTATGTGCTTACAACGAAGGACGTGTTATTGACTAATACAGCATCATGGGATAGGAGTAACCAGGGGCTTTACCTCGTTTTTATCCCCAACAGCCTCAGTGGGATCTAAACAGGTTTGTGCATCCAGCAGGGACGGCAGGGCTCCCAGGTCCCTTTCCCAGCTGCTGGAGGAGGACTTTGTATGTGGTTGCAGAGCACACAAAAGCCCTACGGACAGCTCCGGGTGGCAAGACGACAGCTCTGGGACAAGCCGTCCCCTCTTGTGCAACACTGCTTCCCCAGCAGAAAGTAGGGAGGTCGGTGCCAGCTTCCCAGCAGGCTGATCTTGAAATGGGAAGTGTTACCTAAAGGCATCGAGATGAGCAAACATTGGCCTCAACAACATCCTTTAGGTCAGCCTCAGGGGACTTATTGAGATGGCTCCTCCTCGCTCATCCTCCTCATCCTCCCTGCAGGCTTCCACTTAGCCCCTTTGGACCGGACCGTGGCACTGAAGAGAGCACAGGAGGGTGCAGAAAACAAAACCCCATCCGTCTCATCCCATCCTGGCTCGGGGAAGGAAGGATCTGGGCTGGAGCCCGTAAAGGGCCGGCCTGATTTCGGCAGGAGCCGCGCCGTCCGGCCGGGCTGCGGCGCGGGCCGCCCGCCAAGTCGCACATGTGGGATCGATTAGCCACAGTGGCTTAGAGGGGCTTCTCTCGCTGCCACTCACCTATCCGCCCGTGTGGCAGAGGGGATGGCAGGAAGGTTTTCACAGCTGGAATAAATTGCGGGGAGGAGGAGGAGGAGGGGTTTGGGAGAGACAAAAAACAACATTGAACTCAAGATGGAAGAAAGACAGTATTAGCGGAGGTAATGGAGAAAATATGTGCGTGTGTGTGCGAGAGAGGGTATTTTATTTACAGTCTGTTTGTTTGGTGTTGCCCACACACGGTGAAAGCTGGGCAGTGGCGGGGCTCCAAAATCCCAGCAGGCGCTTTGGCTTGGAGAGGTAAGGAGAAATAGAAAGAGGGGAAAAAAGAAGGGAAGAGGAAAATAAGGGCAGAAGGAGAAAGAGAGGGGGTTAGAAGAGGAAGCTATCAAGCAGTGGTTGTTTGGATGGGGAAGCCATTTGGGGGATTGGGCAGCCTATGCCCCTGCTTGTGGCAGAGATGGCTGGATGGGGACATCCCTGGGCAATCCCTTGTCCCCTCCAGCACACTCTTGTGGTTGGCAAGGCCTTCCTCGAGGAATTTCAGTGCATAAAGGGACTACCTTTCCTCTCTGTGCTGAGCCAACCACAGGGTGCCTCACCAGCATCGTTGCCTGCCCACGAGCACAAGTCCAGGGCTCCTTCCCAAGCCCTCTCCATCCGCTCCCTGCTGACAGTGCCACAGCCTTTGGATTGCTGCCCCTGCCTGCCCAGCCGTCCTTTCCAAACCCAGACCACCACACTTCGGGCACCACAAGCCGCCCACCAGCTCCCACCAGGACCCCTGGCACCAACCCTGGAAGAGCAAATGGGTGTTTGGTAGCAGTGCCAAGGCAGCCGGCACTGACCCCTCTGCACATCCCCGGGCAGGGCTACGACAACCCAGAACTCCCCAGCGAAAGGTTTTATTCCCCACCCTTCCCCCCCCTCCCCATCTCATGAAATATTGGAATTAATATAATAACACATCTTAATAATATTATCCCTTGTCGAGTCCATAAAAGTCCCCTCTTGCATTGCGGCATTTGAGAGACTATTAAGTTTTAAGGCCACGACACCTCCATGAAGGAGAGAAGTCATTTCCTTTTTTTTTCTCTCTTTCGAGGGTGCTGGGGTTTATGGGGCCGTCAGCGGCAGGGATTGACAAGGCTCCTGTGTGGCAGCACGTGGCTCACTGCGGTGACAGGGACTTGGCGTGTCCCCAAGGAAGGGCCTGGCAATAGCATTGGCATGGAGTGAGTGATGCATTTTTCTTGGCACTTGGTTCTTCCCAGTTCCTGGGCTTGCTTGCAGAGGCGGGTGTTTAGGGGAAAACCAGGCAACTGCTTTGACATAGAACAGGGTGAGGATCTGGGATGAAACAGGCTTGAGTTCCTCTTGTGCATTACTATCCCTTTACACATCCGAGCATCCGAACGTCTGAGCACAAAGCAACCAGAGAAATGCAACACTCTTTGCTCCGGGTTTTTTTGGTTTTTATTCTGAGGACTCTCTCTAGCAGGACAGGCAGGAAAGTGACAAAAGTGACACTGCTGTCCTGCACTGCGAGGGAGAGCAGAATAACGCCCTCCTCATGCCAACAGTCCTGCGTGGGCTGGGCTAAGTGACCTTGTCCTCGGGGAAGTTTGGTGCACAGGGAGAGGTTGCAGAGCCAGGGGGAGCCGGGAGAAATTTGCTTTTTGCAAAACTTGGTACAGAAGTGACTTGAGTGTTCAGTCCCCCAAATCTGTAAGGAATTTGGGTAAGGTCAGGTCAGTGCTGCTGGCTATGGCTTGGGGACCTGCTGGAGTCCAGTTGCTGGCTGCTCAGCAATGCAGCACGTAGCCGAGCAGGACAGAGGTCTGGTTGACGGGGGCCACTCACAAGCAGGCACTTCAGCATGTGCACGGTCTCGCTGACAAGTGGATACCTCTGTTTACGCAGCCTGGAGTTGCATTTGGCTTCGATTTAGCAAGGCACTTTGTCTTAAGTGCTTCGCTAAAGCAGGGATGGGCTTCACCCTGCTCTCCGCGTTAAGCAGGTGCTTACGCGCTTTCCTGAAATGAAGGCACAGAAACCGCAGGGGCTGCAGAGCAAACGCAGGCACCCAGTGCTGGGTGCAGCCCCAGGACAAGAGGTGCCATCGGGAAATTCAGCGTTTGGCAGAGAAATGGGTGCAGTGACTGCACACAGCGCAGCCTGGAGTCCCGTCTGCTGAGAGCAAATGGGAAGAATACAAGAGGGGGGATGCGCAGCCTCCTTCCCCTTCTATTCCTGCCCACCCTGAGTAAAACAGCACGAGGGTAAAAACGCAAAACTCTGATCCTGCTCTTGCAGAGGGCAGTGCAGGAGCTGTTGGTGACAGTGGCGGGGACACAAAGCTGGCTTGTGGTAACTGGGGTAGCAAGGGGCACTCAGACCCTGTGTGCCAGGAGAGGAAAGGTTTTGAGGAGCTTTTGGTTAATAATGTGGTCACATTTGGGGGCTTCCTTCACCATCTCTATGTGCTGTAAGACTTTCAGGGAAAGAGATGCAAAGGCTCACAGCCCAAACATGACAGCACGGTGGGAAGACAGGAAGACCTCCCCTGGAAGGTGAAGCAGATAAAAAGCAAAGTGAAACTCGCACATCAGTGATAACAGTCCCTTGGTGAGTGAAAGCAAGAGAAAAACCAAAGCAAATGATGAAAGAAAAGGAGAATGTGAAGATTTCTGCCCTCTTACCAAGACTATTGTTACCAACACTGCTCCTAAGGTAGAACCAGAGCACTATTTACTCCAGATTTCTGCCTGCACTGAAGCCAGCAGGGCTGTCTGTGATTTACCACGATGTCCAGGTGCCCCTCTGTGCAGTATTTCACCTGTCCTCTCCTCGGCTGCTCCCCCAGCCCGTGCTGTGCAAGGGGCTCAGCATCAGCACCGGGATCCCAGCATCTCAGTTCCCTCACTTTTGCTTGCTGTGGTGCCAAAGAAAGATCTCATGATAAATGCTCCTTTTTTTTTTCCTAAAGTGTAATTTCACCAAGATTCAGCTTTACAGGAAAACCTCCACCTTCACTAAGAAACAAATAAAACATCCTTCTGATTGCCAAGAGTGGTTTGAGAATGTGACCACTGCAGGCTCAAAGAAACAGAAGGCCAATTAAAAAAAAAACACCCTTTCACATTTATTACTATGTAAAATCTGATGCTCTTTAGGGCAATCTCATGATTATGAAGGGGTCAGGGGAGCTGATTTATGATTAGAGAGCTCTTGGCATCGGCAATATTGTATATGTTTTAATTTTGAACCTTAATAATCCATCCAATATGCAGCACTTGATCATGACACTCATTTCTCACATATAATTTTCCAAGACTCTACGCATCCACCTTCACCTCCTCTCTAACATCCACACCCGCCCGCGCCGCACCAAGTAGCTGTAAAACCCTTTCCCTGCGCCAAAGTCAAACGCAATCCAACTTTTCCCTTTCCACTCGACCCTCCAGACATGGCCCCGCAGGATTTCGTCCCGTCCCACCGCCCGGAGAGCCGCAGCGCAGAAGCAGCCGCTGCTGTCATGACGTGGACACCAAGGGAAGGGAAATCCTGGCTTTTCTCTGCATTTTTTTTTTGGTGAATTCTCCTGCAAAGGTAAAAGAAATGCTGATTTTTTTTTCTAAAATCTGACATTTGGAAATGATCCGTCTCTGGTCATGGGTGCCCACTGCAAGGCGCCTTGTGCCTCACACACAGCACCGGGCACTGCTGTGAGCATCGATCAGGGCTGGCGGACAAACGTGGGCTTCAAAAGTCCCCCCTGCCTGGAAACCTTGGTCGGTGATGACCGAGGGGGGTGATGCTCTGGATGGAGGAGGTTGGAAGGTTGTCCTGCTCTGTTTCTCCAGGATTCCCTTACAGACAAACCCAAGCTGCCACTTCCCTGCCCAGGATGCCCTCCTCGCCTCCGTGGCCGTCTCCGTCTCCTTCCCCTGTTCGAGGTGTTTATTTAATTGTTTTCCCCGCTCCTCGGTGGCAGCGCTTCCCTGCCATTAAACCCTGCCATCCGCGTTCTGACTGTGTAATTTAAAGCTATAGTTAAATTATGACTTCTCTGAACCTGTTGTGGCACTGACGCATAACCCTAATTAAATGATCACATCCATTCTAAAGCCAGTCTTTTCTCCCCTCAAACGTTAATTACAACATAAGAGGCTTTAATGGCTCGCCTCACCTCCAGCTCCTCGAAAGAAAGGTCATGCGATTAATTTTCGTCATTAATCTTTTCCCAATGTGGACATTGTGCTGTCACTGGAGCCTATTAAACCCCCTTTGTCCCCCTCCCCTTCTTCTCCCTTCTCCCCCCTTCTTTCCTCCCCCCAGCCCTAAGTGAATGAGAGAACAAAAATATTTGAGCTCCACTTTGGCTCTGGTGCTTCCTTGGGGTGAGCAGGGCTGGGGACGGTGGCTGGGAGATGTCCCATGTCTCGTGTCCCATGTCCCACATCCCATGTCCCATGTCCCACATCCCGTGTCCCATGTCCTAATCCCATGTCCCACATCCCCATCCCACCACCGACGTGAGAGCAGGCAGAGGGCACGGATGCTGCTGCACTGCACGGGGGTGGTGGTGACCCCCTTGAGAGCTGCAGAGGGCCTTGGGGTGGCATCAGGACAGCAAGGCCACCTCCTTGGTGGCAGAGGCTGCTGAGATTTTGGGGCAACTGCAGGACAGCTCCGGCTGGTGAAGCACCAGGACCCTGCCTGGATCGCGGTGCCGCATCCACCCCTCGCTGCGGGGCCTGTCTCAAGGCCCCCATTTTTTTCCCCTTTCCAGAGGAAATGGGCATTTTTCTAAACTCCACAAAATCGCCTTCAGTGACTTAATCCCCCCCGAACCTCGGAGCAGGTCTTATTTCACCCTGCCCATCTCGCCTGAACGGGGAGAGATGGGCGGGAGCGGGGCGTGTGGGGAGCGGAGCGCACGTTTTGCTAATTTGCAGTATTGTTTCAGCTGAAACGGAGGCCCGGATAATTCCCTTTTTATGCGGGGTGACGTAACCGGGGAACAAGTCGCTGCACGGTGGGGGCTGGCAGCGAACACGGCACCGTTGGAAATGGCTGCTTTAGGCAAAAAAAAAAAAAAAAAAGAAAAAGAAAAAAAAAAGAAAAAAAAAACACCCCGGGATCCGGCGGCGGCGGCCGAGCCCGAGCAGCGCCGTGTCCCCGGGCTGGCGACGTGCCCCACTTTGGAGGGGCTGCGAGCTCCTGACGGGGCTGACCCACTTCCCAGCCCTCCCTCCAGCTCGCTGACATCCTTTCTGCCTATTCCCAAGGACGAGGACTCATGGGGGAAAATCCTGGAGTATTTTAATAAAGAGGAGACAGATGGTAGTCACCTCGCTGGGTAAATATGTTCGTGGAAGTGGTCCAACGCTGCGGCGATGAAAATAGAACACGAGAGACGAGATGATCCTGTTTTGACCAGGAGCCCTCCTTCAGCGCACCGCTGCTGGCTCCTTCGTGCCCTCGAGGGTCTTCCAGGCTTTAGACAGCTGCTGGAGCACGTGCAGGGTCCACAGCCCTCTCCCACCAAAGGCAGGCGCTCGCAGCCCAGGCTGCTGCTGCTGCTGCACCTCGCCCACGGGTCCCGAGCTCTTTCCCTGCTCTGCCCTGTGCCTAATTCCTGCCCAGGGTGCGTGAAGAGAGGAAACTCGATGTGCTTTGGATAGAGGATTTGCTGGTAGCGAGGGCAGGGCAAAGAGCTGCGAGTTTGGGAATTTGGCTGAGAGTTCCTTGAGGGCACAGGGGCTGGGTGCTGAGCCTGCCCAGGGTGTCTGCGGGTCGCAGCCACAAATAAAAAAATCCTGCTCTTTGGGAGCCCTTCAGGCTCCTTCCCATGGGCACTGAGGATGGTAAAATTCCCAGAAACGGGTGGTGAATAGTATTGGGGATGAGCAGACACGGTGATACGCATCCCTGCGTGGCACGGGGCCAACTGCAGGCTCAGGAACTGAGGGCAGGGGCTGCAACCGCAGCACCCGATCTGGGGCGAAGGACTCCAGTTCTGCAGAGATCAGACCCGGGCTGATTCTCTCCCACGGCCCTTCTCACCTTGGACAATGCTAAGTGGCTTGATAAGAGCGCAGCAGGCAAAAACTGATCCCTGCACGAGCCTCAGTTACTACAGTAATAGTTAATCCATTCCTAACAACCACTTCATGGTTAGAAAACAAGCAGCTGATGGCTATAAGCCTTGCCATGGTCTCCTGACACGGGACACAGGAGCACTGCAGGGACTGTCCATGGACAATGCTGAATTTCAGAGCAGCTATAGACCACAACTGCAGTCTCCATACAAAGATGTGGGAAAAAAAATGGATTTCACCCCATGCTGGTTTTTGGTTGCGGATTCTCTCCACGCGTTTTTCTGGGGAAAGGGTTGGGGACGTGGCAGCAAGCACAAGTCCTCCTCTGGGACCTGCAGCAACCAGGGACGTGGCCCATGGGGGGGCTGGTGCTGGTCCAAGGGCTGGACCTGAGCCGGGCGACATGGGTGTGATTTTGCTTGGCAAGTGCTCACCCCAAAAATACAGGTGGAGGCACCTCAGGAAGGCTGGGCGACTTCAGGTTAGCTCGAGGGAAGAATTTCTGGTCTCTGTGTGGGGGCGTTCCTTGCCCCCCTTAACCAGCCAGCAAGGGGAAAAGCAAAATCCCTCCAAAGATATCCAAGACTGCAGATTTTTTTCATGAAATTAATGCCTGAGTCGCTATCAAGAGTTGGGACAAATTTCTTTGTGGCTGGGCAAAACTAGCGAGCTGAACCGAAGGGAGATAGAGCAAGAGCGGGGCACTGCTCGCCTTCCTGACAGCAATACCGACAGCCCAGGGGGGCTGCGCTGGCCCTGGGGCTCTCTGCCAGCAGCAGAAATTGCTGCTCCCCTCGATCTTTGTGCCGTGAGACTCGTGTCCCTCCTCTTCTGCACAGATGGGTTTGCCCCTGTAAAATCCACATCAGGATTTCTGGCACCCCAGGTGCTGAGCGGGCTCCGCTCCTTGCAGTTCAGATGATCATAACGGGTCTTCCCGGCTCTAAAAGCCAGCGGCTGTGAACGTTCAGCCTGGTGATGGGTCTGGGACTGGTTTCCAGCCCCTCCAGGAGCAGCGGTGCAGGATCCGACCCGGTTCCGGAGGGAGCGGTGGGACCCACGCGCAGCTCGGAGTCTCTGCAGACATTTAGGAACAATATTCGGGCTCATCTCTAAACAGCAACCAAACTCTGGGGACAAAGGCAGGCAGCGGGGAGTCGTGACATTTATTTTGTGTTTTCTACCCAAAAAAAAAAACAAAAACAAAAACACACCTTGACCTGAAACGTGGGCAGCAGCTGGCAGCACATCGAGGAACGCCACAATGAAAGCAAGCTGCTGTGGCGGGGATGCCGATACCTGCCGCGGCTCCTGCCAAAACCTCGCCGCACCCGAGGTGGTGGCAAAGCCCCGCTCGCTGCTCACCGCCTGCCAGGAGCCCGCCCCAGCCCGGACACCCGGCTTTTTTTTTTTTTTTTTTTCTCTTTGTCCCAAGGACGTTGGGGACATCACGTCCGCAGTGCTCTGTGTAGCAGGATAATAATAATTAATAACCATTAGCAACAATAAGGATAATACCAGTGCCAGGCCGGACTGACTGTGCAGAAGAGACACTTTTTTTTTCCCCCTCACTTTAATGAAAACAATGATTTGACTTTGAAGAAAGTGACTTTTTTTTTTTTTTTAAGTGAAAGCTGAATCCGCTCCCCTGCCCCCCCGCACACTCCTTCTTCGCCCCCTCCCCCCTTTTTTTTTTTTTTTTTTTTTTTAACTCTCCTTTTTTCTTTTTCTTTTAATACTCCGCGTTCTATCATGCAAATCCCCTTTCAAATTATGAGAGTATTAGAGCCATCAGCGGTAATGTCACCGCCACAAAATGAGAGCAGGGACTTAAGCACCTAACGAACAATGAAATGTGCGAGCCCTGGGACAGGACAATTAAGAACTGGGCTTAGCCAGCCAGGGAAATTTATTGCTATCAAATCCATATTTCTATTTTCCCCCTGAACAGTAACCTATTTGAATATGATTAAAGGGTTTCATTAGAGCCGAGAGAAAGGCCCGTGTCCCGCCGTTCCCTGTGAGCTCACAAACACGCGCTCTGCAGACCGCGCTTTGGGGAGGAGGGGGCCGGGACGGAGGGGAGGAAGGAGGGCAGGCCAGTATGGGATGGGATGGATGCCCCGGGGTCACCGGCCCCGCGGAGGGACGAGGATGCTCGCCAGGAGCTGGGTGGCTGGCATGGGCCCTTTGCAAGAGCAGCAGCACCCGCAGCGAGCTCCGGCTGTGCCGTCAGAGCCCCAGAGGGGATGGAGAGGCGGCGAGGTGGTGGCAGCCCCGGTGTCCCTGGTGTGAGGCATGGAAGGCAAGGAAGGGGCTGTGGGGCAGGCAGGAGATGGCAACCAATGCTCCCCATCTGGGCCCGGACTCCCAGGGTGCTGCCAGACAGGGGCACGGCAGGGGGATGGCAGAGGAGTGACCGCAGCCCTCATCTGGGGGCAGGCACTGAGCTGTGCCCGTTCCCGTGGGTGCATGCGGCCCCAGCCACTGGGTGACTCGGGGAGGGGGCTGCAGGTGGAACCCCCTTCCTCCCTCCCCAGCCCTGTCCCAGCAACATTTGAGAATGGAGAGAGAGGGGAACAAGGCAAGGAGGGTCCTGGAACCCCAAATTGTTTCACGGTTGTTTCTCCATCGCTCAGAGGGGGGTGTTAGCATCCTAACAACCCACGTCCCGATGTAAATCCCAAAGCGCGCAGCCCCAGGAGTGCTGCAGCCCGAAGCACCTGTCCTGCCCTTCGGCTGCAGTCGGCAGTGGAGTCCTTCCAGCACCTCAGACCTTCCACACTCCTAATATTCACGCTTTTCACCAACGAGAGAAGCCTTATCCCCTGCCACACTATTTATTTACTCCCTATTCCCACCCTGCAGTGCATTTATCACAGGAGCCAAGTCCCACTTGGCGAGATCTTTTTTTTTCAGCCAAGCAGCTTTTGCTGACATTTGCAAGCTCCATGGAGCCGATCTCTTTTTGCACCTCTGCTTTCGGCCCTGCTGCAGAAACCACGGCACCGCCGCAGGGAGTGAGCGGCCAGGACGGGTGGAGGTGAGATGGAGCAAGCAGAGGAGAAAGGGTGCGGGGTACAGCACCACCTTCAGCTTAGCAAATCTGGGAGATAAAGCACAAAACTTTTAGAGATGAGGAAAGAAAGAGATTCGGTCTATCCCCTTGCGTCCCAGCTCGGATCATTCCATACTGTGATGCGTGGCATGCCACCTCCCTTCCCCACACCCCAATATCCCTCCCTGTAGGACCTGGGGCTGGTACCGCTGATATCCCAGCCTCGCAGCCCCACTGCCCGGTCCTGGTCAGCCGGACACGTCCGACCCCAATGGGACAGACAGTGGGGGGCTCAGCTCACCCCGGTGAACCCCTGGGAAAGGGGGTGTCACATCCCAGCTCCCTGAAATACCCCATGACCGCTGGAAATTGCCCAGCCCTGGCATTCTCTCCCACCCATGCACAGGGGTGCGGGATGCCCTGGTGCTGCTGTAGCTGAGTTTCTTCCCCAGCAGATGCTACCAATTTTTCTTTGCCGTTGATGTCTTGTTTGCAATTACTCCAGAAAGTGACAACAGTACAAGAGTCTGTGATGCTATTTCGCTCTTGTAATTTCTGCCAGGGACTGGCCCGTGAGAGTGCATCTCCCACCTCTCCAAGGCTCTTTCTCCCAGGTCACTGTTTTGCCAAGGCACCCCAAAATCCCCGGCTGCCTCCTTGCCCTGTGCCTGGAGGGCTGTCAGCTTAACACATCGGCATCTCCTTTCGGACTGCTGAGTGATCTGAACTGCCAGCATCACTTTCCATCTGTTTACATCATGTGCTTCGAAAAGTGCAGAGAGGATTCAAGCTCCAATTTTAATTTTTCTCTCTTTCTGTTGGAGCAAATACGGATTGATTTCTCCCTGGTACTTCTCACCCCAGCTCCCTGCGTGTGCCCATCCCGGTGGGTGCCGGAGCCAGGGCTGGCATGAGCGGACGGCCCTGGGTGCTTGTTTGGATCATCCCGGAGGAGCCCTGGCATGCAGGGATGTGTCCCCCTGTCCTCACCAAGGTGTCCCTGTGCTGCTGTCCCGGGGTCCCCCTCCTCTATCCCAGGGGTGCCGTGAGATTGGAAAGTTCAGGAGACGCCGCTGATGTCCCCAGCGAGAGGGGGCTGTGGGTGGCACTGGGGGGGATATGGGGGGTACCCGGCCTGGGTGGGGGCCTCTTGTGTATTCTGCAGGGTTCGGTGTGAAAAATTTCCTCGATGGTCGGGGAAAACATCGGTACCCAGGCTGCTGCTCAGGAGGGTGGCTAAGCCCCATTCGTCAACGGGACTTCGGACATGCTTAAGCTAAGCACGCGTCTGAACACCTCCTGGAACAGATGCCAACACCAATAACGAGAGCATCTCCCGGTGCTTTCAGAACCGCAGCCTTTCAGGCTACGCACAACCCCCCAAAAACCCGCTGTCCCCAGCGTGCCCAGCCCCGAGGACGCAGCACAGCATTTCCCACGGGGGACCCACCGCCAACCCGCTCGGTGCCGGATCCACGGCGGCGCCTTCCTCCCGCACCCACCCGCCGGAGCACGCTGCTCTGTAATTACAGCTCCGCCACCAGCTCGCCCCGTGCCGTGCCGGCCAGCCCCGACGGGTGCTGGGCATCAAAGGGGGGGAGCTGGCAGAGCCGTGGCCCCCCCGGGACCCACCGGCAGCTTTGTTCCCGACAAGTCGGGGCCCTCCTACCGCCGCCTCCATGCCCACCCCCACCCCGGTGAGGCATCACAGCTCCTAACGAAACGGAACTGCTGCCAGATGAAATATATTACTATTAAATACTTAATTCTTCTAGTGAGCGGAGAGCAGCCAGTATGAATACGATTATTAAAGAAAATTACTTTGGCTGATCAGATATTTCTGCATACTAATTTCTGACCCTTCTTTCCTCTCTGCTTGCTTCTCATCCCTTAGAGACCAGGACAGATAAAATTCCATCACAAATAGCTGATTACTGGGGCTTGCATTAAAATCAAATTTTTTTTCCTCTCGGCGCTAATGTCCTTGCCTAAAGTAGAGGCAGCAGCTGTCAAGAAAAAAAAAAAAAAAAGAAAAAGAAAAAAAAACGCCTGGAGATTGGTCTAGATCTGAATATCCCTGAACTTTGAGGCTGCTGGTGTTACCATCTGGATTCAGATTTGGAAGTTGTCTCTCCAGCCAGCCAGGCAGGGCTTGTGCAGCGGGGCCTGGAGGAGGCTGGCTGAGGCTGGCGGGTGGCATGCTGCAGGATCCGTCCCTCCCTGCTGCCCTGCCCTGCTCCTGATTCTGCTCCTGCTCCATCCCTGTGCTCCCCCCAGCCCTCTTCAGCCAAGGTTTGCAGTTCCCAGTGAAGAAGGCAGAGGTTCCACCACACTGATAGAAGCAGGTGGATTGAACGGGGCAGGCAATAGGGAAAGTACAGACGGGGGTGTTGAGCGCTGCATGGCATCACCCCTCTTCCTGCTTCCCATTCGGGCAGACAGAGGCAGGGCCAACACAAAACCCCCTCTCCCTGCTGAGCCCGACCAAATTCTGGAGTTTCTTTGCCTCCCATCGCCCACCACCCAGGCCATGGTCAACCTGTCACAGCGCGAGGATGCCACGGAAAATAATTCGCTCCTGTCTCATCCCATCCCCACCATCACCACCGCCGCCTCCCCCTGCTAACGTACCCAACCTGGAAGCCTCCAATTTACCTGCTTTTAAATAAAGACACTTGTAAAGGTGTCACGGCGCTGAAGCCCTAATTACAGCCTGAGCATGTTAATTCTCGGCTCCAGCTCTGCCAGCGCCTGTCTCAATGGGGGATCCTGTCTGCCCCCTTCCTCTCCCCCTGCCTCGGGGACGTGCACGAGGCAGTGGGAAGGGAGGGAGCGAAGGGGACGGGGGGTTCAAAGCTCAGCTCTGCAGCCTCCAGAGCCTGCTGGAAAGGAATCCCTTCGGGAGGCAAAGCCCATCAGGTCTGGTTTTTGTGTCTGACCACTGTATTTGCTACCGGGCATGTGGCCTCGTGCTGGAAAAGGGAAAAGGGAAAATCCCTTTGCAGAGGTGGTGCGTCCTCCTCTGCTTCCCAGCAGCCCCAACGCAAGGCCTGGGGCCGTGCCCGGCTTCGGGCACCATCTGGGAGCCCCCGGTCTGCCACGCACAGCCGGCCCAGGGATGTGTGCACAAGGACGAGGAATGTTTGTTTTTCCTTATTGACTTTCTCCGAATAAACGCAGGGCAGGCAGAAAGGGGCTCCGGCTGCAGCTGTTTACCAAGTGTTTGTGATAAAAAGCCTTCTCCATAGGAACAGGTGGCAGCGGGACTGTCCCCAGGAAGCACCGAGAGGGGCCTCTGCCACAGCTAGCGACTTAGGGCGAAGGAGAAAATGTATTTTGTACACGGCCCTGGGTGAAGCCAGGCACCGGGTTACATCCCAGGGAGATCAGAGTCAGGTTCTTGTGCTGAATATTGCTGGGGACACGCGATGGCCCAGGGGAGCTGTGCCTGGGCAGGGGGAGCCCTGCTGCGCCATGGCCCCGTGTGTCACCGTGCTGCAGGGCTCTCTCCTTTTGCACATTTTTCCCCTTTAATCTCACCCAAGTCCCTGTGAGCCCTCCTCTGAGGGGATTTCCCTGGGTGAAGGGATCAGTCCCGAAGCATGAGTTCACACGGAAGCCTGAAGAAAGAGGAAAGGATTGGCAATGGGGTTGCTGCTGTGGTCTGTGCAGTGTCACAGGCACCATGCGCTCCAAGATGCACACACATGAAGAGATAGCCCTGCTCTGCTCTCAGCACCCTCAAACCATGGCCAGTCCTGGAAAATGGGCACAGGTAGCTCACACAAGCACCTTTCCCTACCCAGCCCTCTGTGATCCTGGCCATGGTGCATGCCGTGCCGTGCCGTGCCATGTCCCCATCCTCAACAGGGCACCTGGCACGTGGCTGGGCTCTCTGAGATTTGCGCAGTCCCGTGAGCAGGAACACCGGGTTGAGGGTTAACCAGTGCTGGATTCAGCTGCAGCAACACAGGATTTTTTGGTTTTGTGAACGCAGGATTTGGACTTCAGTGGGACAGGCAGAGGGCTCGCTCCTCGCTGCTGACCGGAGCTGATATAGCGGGGTGCTGCGACGAGGTACCAGCTCATGGATCCTAACAGCTCAGCTAGCTGAGCTTGGGAAAAGCTGACCCAAGCAGCTCCATCACAAAATTAGCCCTGCCACTAATGGCCCAGCAGGAATCCTTTTTCCTTCCTTGCATGCAGACACATCCATCCTCCTCCACGCTGCCTGGCATGGGGCGAGCAGGGCTGGCAGGAGCCCTGCACCGTTCCGGCCGCCCCCAGCCCCAGCTGAGCACCTAAAAATCCCTCGGCAGCACCGTGCCGGTTTATCTTCTCATCACACAAGCCTAATCTTCATCTACAACAATTACAGGTGCATTTAAACCCCAACACGTGAGATTTAGGATGCCTGACGGTGCTGCAGTTGCTTACAGAGCTTGGCAGGGTTTGTATCCGCGTGCTGGCTCAGTTTCTTCCGCAGTCTCTCTGAATGCTCATCCGCCAAACCTAAGCACGTGCTGCCATGAAAAAGCACTGCCTTTTATCACTGTGCTGATAAGAGACCCAGAGAGATGCGTTTCCACACCTGGCCCTAGCCAATCGATATTTTATCTATCGTTTCCTCTATTAGGTACTGCGCGGAGGAATGTCACAGCAGCCCCGTGCTCCTTTCCCCGGCTGTGCCGGGCAGGGGACGGCGCCGTGGGGGCATTGGGAGCATTGGGGACCTCTGTAGGGAAACACCTCGGAGCTCTGGTTCATGGCAGCATCGAGTCCTTCGGATGAGTGGAAGAAGTGCCCTGCCCGGGATGGTGGAGGAATCCCAAAGGGTTGTGCAGGAGACTGGGAAGGGAAATGGGACAGGAGAAAAAAAGCTGCTTTTTCCTTCCTCTCAGAGGAAAGGAGAGGGAAGCCTGGCTCTGAGGCAGCACGGGCAGCTTTGTCCTGCCTGGGCTGGGCCCTGCTGGAGAGGTAGAGGGAAAAAAGGGGAATAAAAGGGAACGGGGGAAGGGGTGGGAGAGCGCCAAAGACAGATCTGGAGGATATTGGCAGCACTCGGCAAAAGACGCCCAACCTGGGCAGCTGACTAACTGGGCATTTGGAGGAGGAGAAGTCTCAGGAGCAAAAAAATCCCAACCCAGGAATTTTTCAGCATCTCCTTACAGATTTCACCCCCTCATGTGCACCCTTTTTTTCCCCTCTGACAACCAGCAGCGTTTCCCCCATTAACTCTTTGCAGCCGGAGGGACGGTCGGTGCGTCTCCCACCTGGCACCGTCTCCGACACTGAATTATCCTCCTTCCCGTCACAGCGCTCAGCTGCCACGCGCATTTCGCTGGCTGCAGCAGCAGGTTCCTCCGGACCCAGAAATGTCACTCCGGGTGTGACGGATTTCAGGCTGCGTCCCCGTGCAAAGGGCCGCCTGCCACAGGCTGGGCTCCCATCTGAATCTGCGTTTTCCTGAACTGATCCCTTTTCACTGATTTATTCCCCGTTGGAGCCAGGAGAAAAAGGTCTGGAGAGGTTGCAACGCTTTTCTTTCGTTGTGCTGTGAGGGGAAAAGGTGAATTCCCAAACTTCTCTCCAGACGCTAAATCTAGCTGGGAAATGCTATATATATATATATATATATTCTTTTGCTTAGGAAAAAAAAAAAAAAAAGAAGAGAGCTAAGATAATAATAAAAAATTTGCTTGCATTTTTATGTGCCTTTGAGTGCACAAACATGAGAAACAGCCCCTTGCTGAAAAGATGTTTTGTCACTTAGGAAAGCAGACAGGGTTTATTTGTATTTTTCTGACAAACTGCTGAAAACCTAGAGATTTCACTTTCTGTTCTGGCAGAAACTCCTGCTAAAACCTAAAAGTCACTTTCCAGCCGGGGGTGGGGTGGGAGGGAAAAGAGGATGGGCGAAAGCTCGTCTGCGGCACGAGGAGCCCCGTGGCTGCCTGGGCGCTCTGGGGGCTGCCAGCCCCGGCACGGGGGGACCCCGGCGGTGACCTTTTTAGGGCCCCCTCCCCGTGCCCCCACGCTGGTGGAGGTTTCAGCCTGTCACCTGCTTCCCTGCCAGGCAGCAGGGCTGTTAACTTCTGCTGACACGGGCACGGAGCAGCCCCTCCCCGTCCTTGATAACTCATGGCAGCAACACTTGCACAAATCTTTAATTGTTTAGTTTAAAGAATTGTGTTTTGACCGCAAGGGGATTTTGGCTGGAGCTCAAGAACTGATAATGATATTTTGCTGCCAAGACGTCTTCTTGGCTCTGCCTGTGTTAATGTTCACTTACAAGAAGCTCCAATTAACTGCATCAGCTCTCACAGAGAGAGAGCAAGCGTAAGTGGGAGAGATTATGTCTTTTCCTGAAAGAAAGAGGGGAAGAAAGAGAGCAAGAAAAAGAGAGAAAGAAAGCAAAGCCAAGCACTCCATGCCACCAGCCTCGAAGCAGCACTGAGCCTGTGGCAGATGACTTCCAAGGTGCTGGTCCAGGCAGCCCCAGCTCCGACCCAGCCGGAGCCGCCTCCATCCATCGGCTCCGTCTCCCTTCGGAAGCTGGCGCGGGGCAAGGGGCAAGGCAGGGAAAGCCCTAGTGAGGCAGGTCTGGAGATGGGGGGCGTTCACACCCGGGGACCCCAAGTTTCTCCCCCCCATCCCCACTTGTGGGTGAGAGAAGTGAGGATATAAAACTGGAGTGTGCCGGGTCCTCACTGCTCCCTCCAGCCTCGGATCCGGGGAGCATCATGGAGCCGTCATCCCTCCTCCATCCTGGACACTCGGGTCAGCTTTGCCCACTACTTTCTCCAGTCTCATATAGGGAGATAACGACCTCTGGAGACACACTTTTTGCCACGTCTGAGCAGAGACCAAACAGAGAAGCTGAGCAGCAGGGAGGGGGGTTTACACCACGCAGCTTTTGTAGGGACGCCACTGGGTGCAGCCCTGGCCCCACTGCACCCTTCAGCATCGCCCTTTGTCGTGCAGGTGCCAGGAGCCACCAGCGAGGCTGGAGACCAATGCCCCAAAGACTGGAGGCTGCAGCAGCACTTGGGGCAGCTGCCTCCCGGGAGGACAAGCCACGGCTTGCTCGGGGGCTTTGGGGGATGAAACCGGGGGATTTCTCACCAGAGCCGAGGCTGTGCCCCCGGACGGCTCGGCGAGAGGGTCAGATCCTGCCCTGCCGGCTCACGTTACACGGACGCGAGGACAGGAAGATTTAAGAGTGGAGATGCCACACAGTACAGTGTGTTGTTTGTCTGCCTTTGAAATCGGAGGCAGCGAGAGTGGGAGGGGAGGGAGGCCGCACCGGCCCGCGCCTCTGACTTGCAGTTCCTTTCTGGCATCGAGGGGAATTGCATCGGCTCCCCTTGCCTCTGTTGCTTCAGGTGCAGCTCTGTTTTCTTACATGTTAATTTTTTCCTGTTTTATTATCCTGGCCCTCACCCGCTACCAGAAACCCTCCACCGGCTCCGGGAATGCTTCCTCCAGCCAGCAGCTGGGACGCATTTGTCCAGGGAGAGCCCTGCCACCGCTGCCGGGGGGTGGGCAGGATTTGGGGTGCGAGGACGGGCACCTCCTGCTGCCACCAGCCCTGAGGGGCACAGGGTTGGCTCTGCCCCACAAGCACTGGCATGTGGACAGGGATTTCCCCTGAAGCCTGAGACTTGAGCATCTCCCGGGGAGATGCCCACAGCTCTGGGGACCTGCGCTGGTCACCACGTACCACCAGCAGGATGGTGCCACCTTGAGAGGTTCTTCAGAACCCCATATATCTGCGCTGCCAAAGTGGGGTTGGAAAGAAGCCTCCCTGGGGCAGAGCAGAAGGGATGAGTCAGGACGGGGCTGCTCGGATCCACCAGGGCTGTGCCTGCACCCAACCGCTGGGACAAGTGGGGTGCCACCGTCCCCCAGGCTTGCCCTGCCACCTTTCTGTCCCCCGGTCCCTTGGGTGCTCTGCATTGCCGTTGGAAAAAAGAAATCCCTATTCATTGACTACACGAGGAGCGTAAGCAGATTAAAGCCGAGAGCTACGAATATCCCCCAGTGGGAAACTCCAAGCAATTTATCCCTTCCCTCCGTGTTTCAGCTCCCGGGAAGCAGGAGCTTTTTGTCCCCTTGCCCTTTCTTGGTCCTGGTCACAAACTCTCGAGGGCAGAGCCTGTCCTGCCCACGGCAATGAAGGGGCTGTGCGCACACAGCAATGCAAGAGGAGGCAGACTCGGTGTCAGCCAGACCTGGGCTCGTGTCCCATCGAGGCAGGGATGGAGCCGGGATTTCTACCTGCCGCCAGCCACGGATCCAGCTGGCGGCAGGGATGGGGCACGAGACAAATGTTCCATTTACATTTTAATTTCAATAAAATTGTTTTATTTTGTGTTTTATTACCGTGCTGGTGCAATAAAAGCATCCATTAGCCCCAGGGAACCTCTCTTTGCATTAGGAGGTTTCTCAATCAGTTTGGGCAGGACGGCCACGTGGCCTCCTGGTTTATCACCAAACCTGCTTAGTGCTCCACAAAAGTGAGGTCTCCTTGATGTAAACCCCATGCGTAAGAGCAACTACAAGCCCTGAAATGCAGCTTGGGCTCCTTTATTTAAATAAACCACAAGGATAAACCTCCTGCAGGTAAGCACTGGGTGTTCCCTCCTTATTGCAGCTCTGTACCCTCCCTTCAGCATTCAAAACCATGAGTCAGATCAAACCCAAACCCTGAGACTGACTTCAAAAATCCCGAGCTGTTTTTTTTTTAAGCACAAAGTGTTTGCTCTGTGGGATTTTTTTTTTTCCTTTTCAATTTTCTCTCTTTTAAAATAGAAAACTTCTGGGTGCACGTTCTCAAGCCTTCCCCTTTATTTTAATGGAAGATGCTCTCCTTTCAAGTCAATAAAGATATCCAGGACACAGATTACCATTTGGCCCTCTGCTTGTCTGCTGGATTAATTTCAACTAAATTATAGGTAAAGAATGATTGATTATTGTGATGATTAAGAATTTATCCTCATATAATACCTTTCATCTGCAGAGGCACACCAGATATTACAGAAGTAGGTACAGGAAAAATTCATGCGTTGATTCGGATCGCACGCCACGTGGGAGGAAAATGGATGGCCCGGTCCCTGCCCCAGGGAGGGCAAAGCCAGGAGCAGAGGACAAAGTAGTGGAGGCAGCAAGGTTTTACGGGAAGGCAAGGGAGTGATGAGGCAGGTATGGTGGTCCCAAGCAAGCCTCAGATCTGTTTTAACAAGCTGAAGGTGTACAAAACACCAGCTCGATTGGCACTGGAGCTAACTGCGGAGATTGCTCCGTGCTGCCCTTGCACACCCCTCTGCCCGGCCAGGATGAACCCCATGCACATGATCTGCCCTCACAGCCCCCACAGACACAAAGAAGCCGGCCAACCCTGCCATGAATCATGGTGGTTTTTTTTTTCTCCAGGCTTGGGGGCACAGGAGAAATTACTGTTGTTTTGGGTCTGACACGCCGGGGAGGTGCTGGGTGCCACGGTTGGTCGGTTCTCATTGAAACCTCCCGAACCTACATATGAAGGCGGGGTGCGGAAGCTCAGCCTGGTGCAACAAAATTTGTTTATTTACTTATTTTTTCTGGGGAGTTCAACAAAGGCAGCACCAGCAGGGACCGGCTGACCAGATGGAGGGAGATCTCCGGTGGTCCTAGCCCTGGGAGGGACAACCCCGATGGGTCTCAGCTATGCCTGCACATCTTTGATTCCTCCTCGGAGTCCCTGCTGCCCACCTGGGGTCTGGCATGCTGCAGCCCACTCCGGGGGGTATCCCTCCTTCCCCCCATTCCTCTTCCTCCCCTTGCCACCAGTGATGGATTTATTTCCTTAGTGGAAAGGACGGCGAGTTTACAGTTGGGCTTTCATGAATGCATCTGATAGCGGCGCAGCAGGGCAGGAAGATCCCACCCGTGGGGCTGGGGCGCTCCCCGCAGCCCCCCCAGCCCCCCCCTCCTTCCCCCGCCCACCGCCGCCCCTTCCCCGGCCTCAGACAGTCCTCAAACAACAACTGTCTGCCTGCCTGCCTAATCCCTCACAGGTGACCTCAAGACAGCCGACGCCTCTTGCTAAATTCTCACATTCCTCCGCTCTGCCTTAACCCCTCCGGCACCGCGTCCGGGCCCCCACGGCTGCGGCTGTGCCGGGGTCCCCCCGGGGGGACCCTTACCCGGCGCTCCCCATCCCCACGGGGCTGGGAGCCGCCCGATGCCGCCTGGATCATCCCCTTCCCCGAGCTCCCGGTCAGAGGTTAAAAGCCTAATGTATTATTATAAAGCCCAAAAGAAAAAGGCTCGCATTCTCCCCTATAAATCTTCCTAACAGCCTCGGCACATGTGGGAGCCAGACGATACCCCGGCCTCTCCCGCGGCTTCACTCCCGTACCCGCTTCGCTTCATCGCCGCCACGAGGGGTGGCCCTGGGACGGTGCCCGTGGTCCTGTCCTACACCCCTGATCCCTGTCCCACTGTCCCCAGATCCCCCGGCTTCTGCTCCTTGCCCAGCACCTGGGAGAAGGAAGAGAAGGAAGAAGAGGAGGAGGAGGAGGAGGAAGGAAGGATGCTTCCACCTCTCTGGCCAGTGCCAAGATTCCTTCTGTGCCCTCTGCGGGATGCCACAGGCCAGGCCCTTGGCACAGCCAGTGATGTCCCAGCCCCAGGACAAGGGGACTGCAGGAGATGTAAGGCAAGAAGGGGTGGGGGAGCTCCGAGAGCTGAATATTTTGGGGGTGCCCTGCTCTCAGGTCCGTGCTCCTGGCCTGCAGCATCACCCCAGCGTTGTCCCGCATCCCTCTGTGCTACTCAGGGGGACAGCAGCTCTCCCATCTCCGCTCCTGTCTGTTCTGGGTTTATTTATTTATTTAATTATTTATTTACCTCTTTAACTCAAGCGAGACCTCAGGAAGCAAATTATTTCTAGTGTTAATAACCTGGCTGCAGCAGGTCCGTGCCGGTAACGCTGGACCACCGGCTGTCTGATCAATGGTAAGCGTTTAATACCTGCGTGGAGATTTGCTACAGCATGACAACAGCTGTGGGGAACAAAGGCTCTCGGCTTTTCTCTTCTTACTCCTTTTTTTTTTTTTTTTTTTTTTCCTAGTATATACATATATTTTTTAGGAGCGATGCCAAAGTTTCTGGAGATCAAAGTGAAACCAGTGTCCAGAGATGATCGAGACAATAAAACGGAAGAAGAGCAGGGAAAGGGAGGGGAAGAAAAGCGGGGCTGAGATGGGAAGGCTGCGCTGGGAGCCGGGAGCTGCAGCCGAGGATGCTGCGGGCGCTGCGCAGGCTGCACCGTGCCCTCTGCTGGCTGCAGCCACCGGGATGGGGCCGGATCCGGCCCTGGCTGTGCCCCTGCCCCTTACGAGCCCTCGGCTCCATCCCATCTCTCTGCTCCAGTGGGCAGCAGTCGGTCCTGTCCCGTCGCCAACCCAAAACCCTGCCTGTGCTGTGCTTGCCGGTGCAACCTCAGGGAACTTGGGGTTCCCTTCACACCCCCACCTGTCCTGTGCTGATGAAAACAGTTTGCAATGGGCCACGACTCCCATTTTTGCGTCCTGCTGCAACAGGGGATGGTTGTACCCACAGGTAAGGGGGTGGGAACAGAGAGGGGACCCCAGGACCCCAACCCCAGCTGGTGCCAGTGGTGGGGACCGGCCCAAGCACAGCAAGTGCAATGCAAACAGGGCGAGGGGGACAAGGCTGATGACAGAGATGGGGGCACGAGGAGCCTGCCAGGGTTGGCCTTGAGGAACGACCCTGGATTTAGGTGCTGCAGTTTGTACCCAAAGAGCCACGAAGCTTTGGTTGTGGCTTCCTGAGAGGCACAGCAGAGCGGTGCGATGTGCCGTCCCCCTCCGTGGACACCTTGCTGGGGTGAGGAGCAAAACCTCCCCAGAAGTCATCCCTGATGGTTGGGGACCCTAAAAAGATCTGCAAATGGAGCACAGGACCCGAGTAACGTCCCTGCCAGCTTCAGCTAGCTGCGGCTGGGCTCATCCTTCCCTTGTGCATCCTCCACATTTCTGCCCAGAGTTTGAGCAAGCCTGCAGCTCCAGCAACCAGAGGCCAATAAATCACAGCCGTTTCCCAAGCTTTTTGCCTCCGAGCCAAGAGAAGCCATTGATTTACTCTGATTTTTGAAGCAAAACAGTCTGTGGGCCAACATTTGCTGGAAAGCTGGGATGGACCCAACCCAGAGCAAGCTGCTCTCGCCCCTTCAAAGCCCAAACCTCAGACCCGAGAGCCCGGGCTCTTGCCTGACTCAGGTCTCAGTTTCAGGGCTCCAATGAAGCTGGCAGAGATGGCAGCACCCTGGGGAATAAATGGGTCTTTTACCTCTCTCCTCCACCCCGATGGGGCTCAGGATGGGTCTCCTCCACCACCACTCCATGCAGCAGTGCCCACTGCTCGTGTTTCCTTACAAACCCTTTGGGAACAGCTTCTCCCGAGCCAAAGGGTGAGGAGAGGAGCCCTTCTTGTTGCAGCTCTACACTCCCCTCCTTCCAAGCTGCCTTTGACTCCCTGCTTTAAATGCCCAGGATGGTGTGAAAGCGGCTTTCTCACCTGGACGTGCTGAGCAGGCTCTCTGCAAGAAGAAAGGCCTACAAACAAACAAACCAGCAGGATTTGTCTGTGAACAAACTGTGAACTGCGACGGAGCGTCTTTCAACCTCCAAATCCACCTAAGCACCGAGCGGCGGCAGCAGATCGATCGCGCTGATCAAAAAAATGAATATTTGTTTCAAGGGCTCACCAGACATCCCCAAGGCACTGGTTATTTGGCAACTTATTCTGTAAACATCCAGAGGTGGCTCGCTCAACTTTCACGAGGTATTTGCTCCCTGCTCTCGCCTCGACTTTCTTAAGGCTGTTTTTGAGCTCCGCCATCCAGCTCTTCTCTCCGTGCCCGTGGCCCAGCCGAGCTCAGCAGCCGCAGCAGAAGAGATATTTGGGTTGGGACGGAGGCTTGGTCCTGCCTGCTTGATCTGGGCGAAGAAGGACTTTAATCCTGACCATTAGGAAATCGTGGCTCATGTCTCCCCACCTGAGGTAGCGAGCTTCAAAATCATCAAGGAAAAACCAGTGTTTACTTTCTGGGTTTCACATGGCTCCAGTTCATATTTTCTAGCTTTATCTCAGCCACAAGGACAAGAAAATATTTTATTTTATTTTTTTTTATAAAAAAGGAAAGAGCAGAGATTTTCACATAACCACATGATTCCTGAGGCTTTAAAAATCTCCAGATTTTGGGAGAGTCACAATAAAAATCCTCAGGCTCGGTACGATGCTGGGCTGCTTAGTTTGGCTGGTCAGCGTGGCCCAGAGCTGCGCAGAGCCCGCACAGAAAGGTCTGACCCCAGGTTTTATCCAAGGCACAGGACGTGTTTGCAGCTGGGGCTTTGGTGCTGGCCTGTTTCTTGGAAGAGCCAAGTAAAACTATTGCAACAGCTTCCGTGAAAGCCAGCGAACTCTGTGTTTCTGAAACTCAGCCCAGCGAGGTTTAGGTGAATTTTCTCACTCCCTGTGAGCTTTACCTTCCCAGCCCACTCGCGTTGCCCCAAGCACCCGTGTAGCACCCAGGATCAAGGGCTTTGTGCAGCAGATGAGCCCCTGCCGGCAGAATTAGTGACACCGGTGCTGGCAGCGTTTGATGCCAAATACCAACTGGATCCCAAATTTTGGGCTCAGATGGAAGTTCATCACCCAGAGACTTTGCTCGGGGCACCGCCTGCATCCTCACCTTCTCCTCGCATGCCCAGGTCTGGGACTCCAGGTGAGGGCAAGGGGAGATGGGGACCCTTTGGTACCAGCCTCAGCAGGACAGCCTCACCCAGATGATCGGGCTCCAGGTTCCCGTGCTGCCCCTAGGCTGTGTGAGCGGGATGTTCACCTCCAAACTCAAGCTCAGGCACATCTCCTTGCCCGTCCCCAGCCCCAGACACCCACCTGGACCCGCTGCTGCGAGCGAGAGGTGCTGGAGAGAAGCGGCGCTGCTGACCTGGTTGCTGCCACCAGCTGCCACATCCCCAGCCAGGGCCAGCTCCCCGGGTCTGCACACAACTGTCCCGTCCTGTCCCCGCAGCCACAGTGCCCAGGGGAGGACTGAAAGCAAGGGCAAAAGGCTGATTGCCCTCCCAGCCTGGCGCTACATCCATCGATATCCGCGCCGTGCCTTAGCCGATCTTGAGAGATAAGTGAATCCCCCGCGCCGTCTGACAGGCGGGTAGACATTAATAATTATGTACTATTTAAGGCTGATTGAAAATGAAGAGGTGGAGGTGTTGGGACAGATGTGGCAGTGCCAGATGGATTGTGATTAGATTAGCACCGTTCCATTTGACGGGATCTGAACCATGCTTTAATCATTTATTGTGAAAGCTCAGCTCTGCGCCAGCACACGGGTGCGCGTCGCCCTCCCTGTTGCTCCGCTCTTGCGACATTTGTTAGTTTGGTTCACCCTGCCACGAGTTGTCTTTGCTTGAAACGTGTTGTGTTTACAGCTGGTGTTTCAAGCCCGGATCCCTCCCCTCTGCCTCTCATCTCCTTGTTTGTACAAAGCCTCCTGCAATTGCCGAGCTGAGCCTGTTAGTCACTGCCGTCGTATAAACAACGCAGGCGAGCAGTCATCTCCTCTGCCATGAGACGAGTCACGTAAGTGAGGAGTGGGACCCTGACCAAAGAAGGGCCCAGTGGGCAAAACTCCAGGAGCAGCATCTTCTCCTCCACCGCTGCCTCCGCTCCCGGTCGGATCCAGAGCTCTCCTAATGGTGCTCAGCCTTTGGTGCAGATCCTGCAGCTCCGTAACCGGCCTTTTTGCACCAAATGCATCAAAAAGTGCTTCTCCAGACCATGCATCAGGGTTGGCGGCTGTGTTACGGAACAACGAAGCAGTCCGGGAGGAAAAGGAAAAAAGAAAATAAAATGCCAGTATCCACTCGAGATCCCTGGAGCAATAAAGGGAGGCAGAACAGGATTACCTGGGTAACTGGAAACTAGCTCAAGACCCTCACTGGCAGTGTCATGCAATTTTAATTATCATAAGTGGTCTGGATCTCAATGGATGGAAAAACTTATTATTGTTATTATTCCCTTCAAACGTGATAGGTTTTAGTTAAACACACATCCATATCTATTAATCATGCAACATTTAAGATGGAGCCAAAGTAATTAGCCAAGATTCAGACTGCAGGGATCACCTTAAAATAAAACATAATGCGGTTGCCTCCCTGTAGTCCTTATTCAGCCATTCGATTTTTCTGTTCCCTGGACGTGAGGTTTGGGGCGTGCGGGGGACAGGAACCTTTTGGAGCCCCAAGTCCAGCTTCCTGGCATCCCGATGAGCTTTTCTGGCTGGCTGATGCTGCCGTGCCGACCCAAAGCTATGGAGATGCAGCGAGGTGGTTGCATCTCAGTGGCAGTGAAAGAGGGTTTTGCATCGATGTGACGTTTGTGAAGCACGTCCAGATGAAAGGCAGACTAACTGTAAGCTATTATTATACTGTCTAATATAGTTTAATATGTGTGCACTACTTTCTATAGAGTGCAATACAATCAAAACCACATTACTTCTCCATGTGGGTAGTTTTCCTGCGTTGACTTGTTTCCAAAACAGATGTGAATTCTTAGCGAGGTCTCCCGCCCCTCTCCTTAAAGAGGATAAAATGTCATCTTCGCTTATGCATGCAAAACCAAAAGGCCCATAGGAACACAAATCTGCCATTTCCAAGTAGGTCAGGGGGTTGCGTGGCCCAGCGTCCCACCCTGAACCCCAGCTGTTCCCACATGTTTCCAAAATGGGTACAAAGAGGTCTCATAATGAGTGAGAATGGGATAATTCATCTAGCTGATCGCCCTAACCTCAGCCCATCCGTGCTGGTGCATGCCCCAAGGCATACTTAGAGCTGTTATTATCTCTAATGTGATTTTAGAAGTTTGGGTGTTTTTTTTTGTTTGTTTTTTTGGTAAAGCTTTCCTTCATTTTCTAGAGCTTTTCCTAGCCCTGGCCTCGAAATCCTGTGGCAAAGAGTTCCACAGGTGACGTGCTGCACATGCACGCTGTCCTTAGCACAAAGCCTCTGCAGCTGTGGAGGCTGCAATGAAGTAACCAGGATCCCCTTCAGCTCTGCCCCTGATTCCCCAGCATTTGGGGACCACCGTTCCGCCAGCCTTGCCCTGAAACATTCAGGTTAGCCTGAAGGGGCTTCCCCCAAGGGTTTAGGGCTGATGTCCCGGTTTGTGCCCATCTCTCCTTATTCTGTGGTTCTCGCAGTGGCCCTGGATACCTGCAAACCATCCACAAAGCAACCCAAAGCCCCCTGCCACCAGGCTCTGTGCCAGCCCCCAGGGGTCTCCCATTGGGCTCCTGCGCCTCATTTCTGCTGTGCAAGAAAGCAGTGCTGGAGCTGGGCAGCTGGGGAGCTGGGGGGGGGGGGCAGCATTGCCCTGCTGTGATTGAGCAGTGCCCTGGGATTGTGTGGGTAGGTGGGGGGCACCCACCGGGGCAGCCCTCCAAAGACATCCAGCCTGGACTCAGTGCGCACCAGCTACGGACGCCTCTGCTTCCACGCAGCCTGCAAGGGGGTTTCCATTAGGAAATGCCGAATTCCCGTCTAACGGACACTCCCTTCTCCCAGCCTGGGTTGATATATGAGAGGTGAGGGTTGGGCAGATCCTTGCGTAAGATCAGAGCATCCCCAGACCCGGCAGCTGCTGCGAGAGAGGAGTCAGCGGCGGGGCAGGAACGAGTGGACCTCGCAGGGAGGAGCTGGAACAGCAGGAGGGGAAGACACAAGCTGTCCGGGGCTCAGAGGGAACAAGGGGAGAGCCCAGCCTCACGTCCACGTCCCCCCAGCCCGGCTGCACCTTGCAGGGCTGTGCCTGCTCCCTCTGCTCCGGCCACCGGCCCCGGCGCGCTCCCCGCCGCACGCTGGCCGCCGGCCCAGCCTGGCGGCTGCAGGCAATGGGTCTTGCCGCTTTTACTCCTGTTTACAGAAATGGGAATTTGCATGATGAAAATAACCTGGGACGGATTTTGATTTTACTGCCCTTGGCAGCGGGCTTGGAAAAAAACGGTGCATAGTCAATTACTGGAATTTTTAAACACAAATAATATTTTATGTGATCAGCAGGCTGGCTCGGGGCCTGGGCACCGCGCTCCAACGGCACTTATGAAAGGAACAAGCCATCAATTGTGCTGCCGCGCACAGGAGCCTGTGGGCAGGTGCAGCCTGTGTTGACCTTAGCGCACACAGCCCTCTCGGCTCGCTTAACCCATGAAGTATGGGGCCGGAGATTTGCGAGGCTCAGACTTGGCTCTGGCTGCCGAGCTCTGGCTGGAAATTTCTTCCCTCCCTCCTTTTTTTTTTCTTTTTTTCTTTTTTTTCTTTTTTTTTTTTTTTTTTCCGCCAGAAACCCAGGGAAGCATCATTCCTCGGCAGACACGGAGGAGGGGGCGGATGCACGAGGCCGGGACACTCTCTTCCAGAGCTGGAGGTGCAGAGCGAGGCGCCGTTCTTCATGCCTTGCCACGGCCACCCCCGAGAGCCGTGTCCAACCTGTCGGTGGCGGGGAAGGGGTTAACCAAAGCAGGGGCCCCATCCATTTCCCCCAAATCCCCACCATCCTGGCAGGCGCCCCAAACCAACAGCCCTGGGACCTCATTCCCAGAAACGCTCGAGCCGGGAAGGCGGGTTCCGGGAAGGACCTGCACGAGCCAGCGAGGCCGTAACGCGGGGCAGGAACCTCCCTGGCAGCCACAGACCCTCCCGGGACGTGTTACTGGGATCAAGGGAATTAGGGGAATTACACTCCCCTCGCTGTTAGGCAGCTGGGGCGAGCACAAGCGGCGAGGCGGTATCGGCGAGGCCGGGCGGTGTGTTTACCCATCGAGGTTCTTACACGGCTTCCATCCCCGGCGCGAGAGAGATGACTTAGGAAGGCAGAACAATATTAATTCATTAATTTATCACAAATACTTTTTTTTTTTTTTTTTTTTTTTTTTTTTTTTAAGCGCCGGGCAGTGAAAAGGCTTTAAATTTCCAGGCCTGCTGCCAGTTTCCTCCTTCTCTGCCGTGCTGGCTTTACAAACCTCGCCCCACGGGTCCCCTTGGCAAACTCCTGCCTGCGCGGTGCATTCGGCAGGGCCGCCTTCTGCAGCTCGGTGCTGGAAGTGCCCCAAAGGACCAGAGCCTGGCAAAAACCGGGGCTGCTCTCGTAAGGGCGGCTGGCAGAGGCTGGAGGGTGCCATCCCTTGGCAAAGCGACCACCACTGCCTTCAAACTGCTTCAGATAACAACCGTGGTGATAACTGGCTGCCTGCTTTCTTCAGAAATAGGCTTAAAAAAAAATAAAAATTAAAAAAAATCACTGCTATTGTTGTTGTTCCAGGGCCAAGGGGAAGAAAAATTCCTTCCCTGTTTAAGGATCTTTAACACCTGGGTAGAGTTTCACTTCTCTCAGCTGCCTGCTTCAAGGCTTGATAGCTACTTCCTAATAACTCCGGGCTGGATCCAAAGCTCACTAAGTCAGCCGGATTCTTTCCATTCACCCAGCGCTGATCGGACCTTTCTTGGCCGATTTGAAATCATTTGACACCCTGAGTGTGTGCACACATGTAAGAGCGAGAGGCTGTTTTTCGAGTGGCTCCTGGAATGGCTTTTTCATGTGCGCTTAGCTGGGGCGCAACCTGCCTGCGGGAAGGCTCCCGGGGAGTTTCTGCCTCTCGGTGGCATTGTGCAGGGGGCTTCGTGCTCACCTCTCCCAGCCCAAGACACACACGAGACCTTGGTGCCTGGCTCCTCTCCTCGCCTGCTCGTGGCTCCTGCCCGCTGCTTGCCCTTGGGGAGCCCCGGCCATCAGCTGGCCACGGGCTGCGGCAGGAGGAGGCTCCCTGGCATGCCGGGCAGGCTGCGCGACGCGCCCGTGGCCTCCGTCCAGATTTCAGCTGTTTGCTCTCGGCCAGGGCAGGTGAAAGCTGCCGGGGTTGAGCAAGAGGCTCTGCAGGAAGCTGGGTGACGGAGCTGGATGCTCTCCTCCAAGTCAGGGCCGGCCCCGCTGCCCTCCGGCCGGGCCCCAGGGACCGGGCAAGCCCTGCGCTCGCCGCGTCTTTCTCCTCCCCGTCTGCGCTGACCCCGTCCAAGTATTGCTGCTTGGATGGGATCTCTTGGCTCCGGCTATTGCAGAAGCTCGGGAAGTGTTGCAGGAAGAGTCATGCAAACCTCCTGGCCTGGCTGAAACTGCCTTCCCCTCTATCCCCGGCCCGAGTTGTCGTGCTGGGTTGCTACGAGCTGCTAAACAGATGCTGCGGTGCCCCCAGCGAGGGCTGCATCTAATTAGGGGAAGAAATGAACCCTTTCAACAGTGGTCACAATCTGTAAAGGCTTTGGGATCCGTCCAGACCTTGGCGGTGGTCACCAAGGGCTGACTCTACACCCATAAAAGAGGCTTTGGGTCCCAAACAGCCAACACAAGGCGGCCTTTGAGGGAGTACGGCAACATCTGAGCTGGCTGGGAAAAACATCTGGGAAGGAAGAGAGGCCTGAACAACAGGCCACAGACATGCCTTGCCCACCCCACCAGGACTCTTGGCGAAAGCGTGACCCCTGGAGCGGGCTCCTTCACTTCGCAGTGTCCCCGGTACTTGGACATGCCCACAGCACAACAGAGAGACCTCAATCCATGCATCGCCTGCTCTGTGCTTGGATAAAAACACGTGCAGCCAGCCTGTGATCATTTCTGTGCACGGTACACCTGACGGGTATGCAAGGATTCGGGTCCAGCAGCACAAAACACGCACGGAGACCTGTCTCCTGCACCGTGCGTGCTTGGCACGGGCAAATCTGTCTGCGGCATGCGCGGCGGGTCTGTCACGGCAGTGCCTGTGCCCGGACGGAGCGTGATGGATGCTCAAGAGCTGGCAGGCACCGGTGCCCCGCTGCCGCTGGAGCCCTGCCGTGAGCAGGGAGCGAGCTGTGTCCCCCGTGCACAAGCGTGTGTGTGCGCCCGAGGGCTGCTCGTGCCCGCGCGTGCGTGTGTGCAGAGCGTGTGAGCCCCCATGTATAAACACGGCAGCAGGGAGAGTGCTTGCAGCCCCCAAACTTGGCGTTCCCGGCGCAGCGCAGTTGCAAGGTTAAGTAAATATCTGACTGCGAGCTGAGGAAATGAGTCAAAAAACATTGAGAAAGAAGAAACGCAGATCTCCGGAGAGACAAACTCCATGCACAGCCTGTCCTTACTGTGACTGCGTGTTCCCGGCCTCCCTTCTCCCCACCGAGCCTCCTTGACCTGGTTCTTTTCAAGCTGCCACCAACTCCCCATGCCGAGGGGGCAAGCAGAAGAGAAAAGAAAGCCCCAGCAGCTCCCTGCCCACCTCTGCGGCCGTCCCACCCTGCCTGCACCTCGCATCCTTCTGCAGCATCCTCGTGCCCGGGCTGCGCCTCGTCCCTGAATCACGAGTGCATCTGGAACGTGTTACGGCACGAGGAGTTCCCTGTTTTACCTGGGGAAATCCCAGAGCTGGGAGGACGTGCCCAGGTGATGACAACCCCCTCACACTCTCTGACAAGCGAATGGGAAGCTGGTGAGCGCTGTTTGAATGGCATCCAGGAAACGAGATGCGGCGTCTCCGAGACATCTAAAAAAAAAAGGCTGAGAATAAAACAAAAACAGCAATCATGCCTGATGGGAGAGGAATTGGATTCTGGCCTCCCCTCTGCTTCTCCCCTCCTCCCCCCAGCCTTCTGGAGGACAGAGCTGAATGCAGCTGGCTTAGTTTGGCTAATTGGCTCTGTCAATCAAGTGTCAATCAGGTCAGCTCTCGCAGCCGCTCATGCCCGGGTGAGAGAAGTGTTAAATCCACGGGGCTGCTGGCTGGGAAAGCAAAGGTGACCGGCAGCCTCTGATGTGGTTTAGGGGATGTTAAACCTCAGAGCTGGCAGGGGAGGTGTGCTGGACCTGGTGCCTGGCACCGCTTTGCTGTGTGAGCCTCAACGAGCTGGTGCCTCAGTTTCCCCACTCCTAAAGGGGCTGAGGATGACCACGGGCACCCCAGAGGAGCGCTGCTGGCTGCCAAACCAAACCCCAGGGCGCTGAAAATCCCCAGATTTGTTCCACGCACGGTCCTGGAGGCACTGCCCCCTCCTCCGGCAATGCGTACTTAGATATTCGGTGCCAGAAAAGGAGGAAATTCCCTCTTTATCCTCTGGGAGGGCGAGTGAAGGGTTAATCACAGGGGTGGCTGGGGAGGAGAAGGGGAAGGTTGGCAGCGATCCCCCCTCTGTGTCACAGCACGGCAGCGGTTAAGCCGGAGGTGCCACCTGGGAAGCAGAGACAGGTCTGAAGATGCTTTGCCAGTTACTTCACTGTATAAACAGCTTTTCCTTCCTGTCCCACAACACTATCTCTCCGTGATACACTAATTACCCTAAGCGCGAACCAGACAAAAAAGAAAAGGAGAAAAAAAAAAAAAAAAAGAAGAAGAAAAGAAAGGAAGAATCAACAGATTCTGGTGCTGGCTTTCCCCGCACGCTGAGAGATCTGGCAGCAGTGGAGGGAGGGGACAGATGCTGCTGCTCTGTTTGCCCGAAAACAAAGGAGGAGAAGATTACACTTGGCTTTTGAGTTTGCTTATAGCAAGATCAAATCGAGATCAAACCTGCCACAAGCTCGTCTGGCTTTCAAGTGGCAAAAGCCCCGGGTTATGGACTGGGGGGACACAGCCTGGCCAGGAGCACGTGCCAGGCAAGGACATTCCTGGGCAAAGGTGGCACCCAAGGACCGGTGTCACCGGCTGGGCTCTGCTTTCTGCAGCTCTCCTCCCTCTTACAGGAGGGGAAACTGAGGCACGGGGCGATTCGGTGTGCACACGCCCTGAGACGTAGGGATATAGGGGTGGGTACAGGGGGACAGCAGGGGGAGAAGGACGGCTGGGGGTTGATGTCTTGATGCAGGGAGCTAAGGGGCGGGCTGGCATCTCCATGAAGGGCAGCACAGTGGAAATGCCCATGCTTACCAGCACTGCCCCAAACCAACCCCAGCCGGTGCTGGTACCTGCTTGGCCCCACACCAAACCTTTTCTTCCAGCTTTTGTCATTTCCCTCCTCCCAGTGCAGGCAGCGTGCCCAGATCCCAGCAAAACTCCGCTGCTTCACCCACAAGCTCCAGCCAGGCATTCTCGGTGGTGAAGGAGTTAAAAGCTCTGGGCCAAGCAGTTTTGTAGCCCATGGCTTCTTTCCCCCCTCTCCCTCCCCGGTTTCCAAAAAAAAAAAAAAAAAAAAAAACCCACCACATTATCAAAAACCTGCCTGGAATCCTCTCAGCCAGTGACACAGAAAATTCACATTGCAGAGGCTGCCAGGGCGACAACAAATAGCAACAGTAAATACAGCTGCCTGGAGCTCCCGGCTGGTGCCCTGCCCGCGGGCTGGGGCTCAGGAAGGGCGTCACGCTTCGGCACGACACGCTCGGCCTCTGCATTTCCAGAGGACGCTGGGCTTTCTTGCTGCCTCTCCTCCGGTCTCCTCCGCTGGGTTGCCCGTGCCCCCTGGACGTGTCCTCTGGAGGAGTCACGGAGCCAACACCACCAGTTCCCGCTGAAGCACATCTCCGTCCTTCCCTCTTCCGCTCCTTTGCTTTCCATCTCTCCAGGAGCCTGCACATCATGCACCCCATGCACAGAGCTGGGTCTCTGCGGACCCCCTCGGCCTCATTGAGGCTCTGGGCAGGACCCCGGGGACCACGATGGGATGTTCCTGCAGGGAAATCCCTGCCCTCACCCCCAGGGGCAGCTCGGCTACCCCCTTGCTCACCAGCGCGATGCTGCATCTGTACCCACTCCCCCTGCACCTTATTCCTGACTCCCCCTTCCTCCTTTTTTGCACGTTCCTCTTCTCCTTCCCCCTCCAGCCATCACTCGCACTTCGCACATCTGCCGCACTCACTTTAGCAACAGGTAACGAGGCCGTGTCTGGCCTAAAACCAGTAATGCTAAATGATATATCTATAATTTTTTCCAGCATCACTTTTTTTTCCAAGTTGCGGCAGGTTCCCGGCCCCGTTCTGCATATCTGATGTTTATTTTAAGTCGGTTGCCGGGTGGAAGCTGTATCCCTGCAGTTCCTGTTCTTAATCTCTGCTTTTTTCCCCTCTTTTGCTTTCTTTCCTGCTGCTCCCCACCTTCTTGGTGCAGCATCTGCAGCCCTGGCTGGGAATATTGGGGAGATGGAGGCGCCCTTCCCGGAGCTGCCTTCACACCTCGGGCCTCCTCTGGGGGACTGAGTCTGTCTCCACTTAAAATTGGCACCACAAACCCCACCACTAAGGTCAAAGCAGCGAACACAGAAGCAGAATTTAAAGCCGATGATATAAAAGAGGGGAAAGCTTCCCCCTGGCTTCGTGGGAGGACACAGAGCAAGCCTGGACACCCACACAACAACCTGCCTCCGCTGGGGGCCTTGCAGCAAAGGGGAATCCAGCAGGGAGCTCCCCAGGTTCAGACATCCTAAAGAGAGAGGCTGGATGCTATCCGTCACTGGAATTAAAGGAAGATCCAGGACAGTCCCTCACGGCCACACCATCCCCGCTGGGAGACTCCACAGCAGGAGGCAGAGGCTTGGTGGCACTGCCCAATATCACCAGTGTCACAGCAGGCATATGGCATGGCAGGGACACAAGGGCCAGGCTCCTGCCTCCCACCTTGGGCTCTTGCCACCTCCTAGATCCTGGCAGGGGGGGGGAAAAGAGAGGAAGATGGAGAGGATGCAGACACGGGGCCGCCTGAGGGGTTTGGGAGGTGAGATTTATGAGGCCTTGTCTTGGAGAAGCTTTCAGGAAAGGGGAAAAAAAATAAAAATAAAACCTCCTTCAGGTGGTTGCAGATCTGTCTTGCTGGTGGTAGCAGAGATCTTACCCTGCCAGTCCGCACAGAGGAGGGTCTCATCTCCCAGGGACGTTGCAGGGACCTTGGGAAGGTGCCTTTGGCTGCTGCAGGTGGCTTGGTGCCACGTCCCGGGCACTGGCAAGGGGACTTCCCTTGCTCGTGGGGAGATGCTCTCGCAAGCACTGCTTTCCTGCCTGGGACCCTGTGTGTCCTGCTCCCAAGGGTTCACAGGGCAGCAAGTTGTCCCAGAAAGTCCAGGCCAGGAGCAGAGGGTGCCCACTGAAGGATAACAGCGGGATGAGGGCAGGGCTGGGTGCCCCGGCCCCCTGCTCGCTCCTGGCTAGGAGCTGAGGACAGTGGAAGGAAGAAAGAGCAAAGCCAGGAAAACTCCTTCCCCATCATATTTACTGAACTGCTCTGAGTTATGACTGGAGGCCAAGATCTGGCTTCAGGCGATTGCCTAAATCATTTAGGAGCTGACAAGGTAGGGAGGGGGGAAAATGTTCTTGTAATTCTTCAGTCTGAGGTACATTAAGGAGCCATAAGCCATGTCGAGAGCTTGAATTACATTAGAGAGATTATCCTGTTACAGTTCATAATCCTGGATAATATACCATCCCGCAGCACACCTGCCAATGATAAATCTCGCCCCGTAATGGGGCAGCCGTGACCCTGGCGGTCCTGTAGCCCTCTTGGCATGGAGCGGTAGCACCATGCAGACAGATGGAGTCAGGAGGGAGAGCACGGAGGAATAACAGCCTGGCAGCGGTGTCTGCAGCGAGGGAAATTCATGGCCGGGTGGCTCCGTGCGGGTCTCAGCGTGCTGGGACTCCCTGGGCAGGTCCTCGTCCTGCGGGCAGCACGGGCCTGGGATCTATGGGGAACAGACAGTGGGGTCACCAGGCTCCATAAGGGCCCCATGTGGCCCTATAAGCATAGGGCTGAGGATGTGGCCCCAGCCAAAGCCCACAGGACGAGGAGGGGAGCCAGGCAGCCAGGTGGGCAGCAGCACCCTCGGCCAGGGCAGGATGCCTCTCCCCAAAAACGGGGATTTCTGGCACCCAGCATCACATCTCTCAGTGGTAAATGGGGATGGATGGCTCTGGTCCCCAAAGGGATGAGGGAGAAGATCAGGTGGAGCAAAGAGCCTGTCCGTTTAGAGCAGGGCACCAGAAGGAGCAGAGCTGCCTTAGCCCCTTGGAGAGAGTCAGTCAGCTGGGGAGGGAATCTGCAGCCCAGAGACCTTTCCTCTCTCTCCATGGCGTAATCTTGCCTGTAATCTTTCACAAGAGGCCAGCAAGCCCCAGGTCTCCTGACTCCTTAGCCTACCCGCTCAGCTTTTTGGTCTCAGCCATCTCCCAGCCTTGCTATCCTGCTCTGCCGACAGCAGCCCTCCGGGCTATCAAGCCATTTTTCCTGATCTCCAGTCCTTCTCCAGCCCAAGCTACGTCTCTGCCCTGTAGCCATAAATCCTGCTGTCCCCCTGGATGCTGAGCTGAGCACGCAAACACAACCAGGCAGCTCCTGCCTCTGCCAGGCAGCATCTCCCTCCTGCAGCCTGCACTGCGCTGCAAACTGCAGCTGCCCCATTCCAGTCTCCCAGGGGAAGATGCTCTGTCCCCGAGGCCAGTCTGGCTCCTGAATTTGCAGAGGGCTGCTCCTGTAAACTGCATCAATCCACTGGCTACAGAAGGATGACATTAATTTACGCTAACTCCCCAAAGGGAGGGAACAGGAACCATGTCCACCCGCTCCTGGATGTCTCCTCTTCCCTCCTGCCCCTCTCTCCAGGCCTGCTCCCCGTGCCCTTGATCTTTTCTTTAATAACCGCTCGCTTCCAGGCTGCTCCGCTCTGAGGCTCAGCAGCTCCCAGGAATTACTGCCTCCGCTCTGGCTGCCGGCCTCCGGCCGAGGTAAATCCCCCCCTGCCCTCCCTTCCCCAGAGCCCATCACCTGCACGGCCCCAGCCCCGGGGTCTGCACAGTGTTCAGACAGAGCCCCTCTGTCCTGGGGGGATTTGCAATTTCCCCGATGGCCCTGGCGGATACTTGACAAGAAAACCTCTTCTCTCAGGCTTGTGTGTTTTGTTTAAGTGCTTTGAGATAAAGCCCTTTTATCACGTTAAGAGCCTGGTTGCCCTGGTTTCTTCCTCTGGCCTGAAGGCCATTCTTTTCCTCCCTCTTGTTTTTGACCTCAGGTTCAAGAGTGCTAGACCTCCCTGGTTTAGAGGAGACCTTGGCAGCCAGCGTGACAGCCAGTGTGGGAAAAGCCAGGGCAGGCGCTGAAGGCCCAGCACACCCAGGGAACAGCTCCCAAACCACACAGGAGAGCAGGAAGGGAAGAAACGTAGGAGGAGAGCAGACATGCACTCCTCCAAGCCTCTGCTGCTCGCTCTTCCTTTTACCTTCCCTTTTCTCTTGGCGACCTCCTTTTATTTACTCTTCCACCCTTTCCCACTCCTCCTCCCTGCTCCTTTCTCTGGCTGTGCCTCTCTCCTCCTTTTTTCTCACCCATGTTTTGCTTTCCTTCCCTCCTTCTTTCTCTCTCTCCCTTCCCCTGCGGCTTGCCAACTGCCAGCAGATGACATCTCCTTTCATGTTTGGGGCTGAGCGGAGGCTCTGAATGTTCGTTTGATTCCGTTAAGATAATAGCTGGTTCACTGTCAGACGCAGACTGATCAGTTAAAACCTTAATCACTGCCTGTCTACTCACATGGCACTTATTTTTTAAGAGATTAATCCCCTAAGCACTGCACCAGCATACATTCAGGCTCAAAGAAAAGGGTGGGTTTTTATTATTATTTGATGCATTTACTGTTTCTTTTTTGCCCACACCTCCTTTTTTTTTTTTTTTTTTTTTTTTTTTTCTATTTTTTTTAATGCATCCCCCTGCTTCTTAATCTGATGCTCAGAAGACATCTGACCCTCGGCACCAGTCCCTTCGTGCCAGGCATGCTCGGAGGCCAGGGGAGATGGAGGCACTGCTGCTCCTGCCCTGGAGTCTCAGAGAGGCAGGAGCCTCGCAGGACAGTGTGCTGGGCTGAGGACAGAGCCCAGCTGGGGACTCGGGGTAACCAGGCTCTGTCCACATTTCCCCCATCACACATCTTCCCCCATCACCGCCTTCATCTCCTTTCCCTTCCCTATTAACTTCAGGAAACGGCGCTGGTAAAACACCCAGGCAGCAGCGGCGAGAGGCCTCGGCGAGCACCTCGCAGCCGGCTGGGGAAGCTCGGTGTCCACCTCTGACCAGGATTTAGGCAAAGCTCCTCTAAAGCGCCTGGGCTTAGCGCCTGCCTGCAGTGAAGCCGTGCCTCCCGCGTGGCCGCAGCCCCGCCATGCCCAGCCCGCTGCTGGCACCGCAGAGCTCAGCCGTGAAATGCCCAAGCAGCAGCAAGCTCAACCCTCCTCCTGAGCATTTGAATTAACGGAGGGCACCAGCTTCCCCCTGCTTAGACATTGCAGTAGGTGCAGAGGAAGAAACAGGACCATGATACAGAGCCTGTCCACCCATTTGCCCCAGGGCAGCAGCGAAAAACTGCTTTTATGCAGCAATTTCCATTCACGCAGCTTCAAGTGTTTCACGTCTTCACCTCAATCCTCAGAGGGAAATGGGCGCTGAGAGCTCATTTGCCTCAGAATCACCCTGCAGGTGAGGGCAGAGCTGCTGGACCAGGCTTCCCAAAGCAGCTGCCCAAAGGGATGCTGCTCCTCTCCCCGTGAGACTCGGCCCCGGAGCTGAGCTGGGCTGAGGAAGAGGAAGGTCCCACCAGGCAGGGTCCTCCTTACTCCTCCTGGAACACGGGAGAAGCACGGCAATATTTTCTGAGTGCTAAAGGCTTAGGAAAACCTTCTTTACATTTGACTTGAAAGACAGAAGAGATGTAACAGCCTGAAGCCCACGGTTTGCTTTAGCACTTATAGAGAAAGTTCAGGAAAAGCAAATCTTTTACTAACACCCAGGTAATGTCTTTCAGACTCCCGTTCCCCGCGATGGCGTTGAGGAATGACTGAGATCTGCATCCATCCCACCACGGCCACCACGCTCCGGCGTGCCCAGCGCTGTGACCTGCCTCTCGCTGGAGGTCAGGCTTTTATTTGCATGATGTGCAGTGCGAGGGAACGCGGCCACCCGGCACACGCGAGGGGTCCCGGAGGTCAGTCCTCGGCTGAGAGGGTGCTGGTGGTCCCCGTGCCCCCTCCAACACGGCACGAGTGGCATCGGGAGCTTCCTACGGATGGGCTCCTCTCCCTGGCACCCCTGGAGGAACCTCCAGCAAGGTCTGCAAAAGCTCCTTGAGGGACAAAGCTGCTTCTTAGCAGCTCCCTGTGAAATACAGCTGGGGTTTTGCAGCCTTGCCTTGGGGTCTGGCAGGACGCTCGGTCCACAAGGCTTCGTTTCCACGTCCCGCTGCTAAACCCACACCTGCAGTGCCATCAAAGCAGCAACAGCGGTGTCACCAGCTCCTGGATGAAAGAGGTGGAGCTGCTGGCAGCAAAGGAGCGCTCAGGATTTGGTAAAATAAAGTTGGAATTATATGAGAAGAGGTTTTTTTGTCAGCTGCCTTTGGCATTTCCTATTTAAAATGAAAATGTAGTGAGAGAACAGGCTCTGAGTGTATTTTGGCAATTTTCGGTGAAATAAAACAAAACTGTCAGAAGGCTCTGTATTTACACACGAAGGGAGAATTCACCTCCAGACCTTATTCTGCCTATCCCCCGAAACATTCCTGAGGCCCGAGTGTGGTAGGGTTAGAAAAAACAAAGTGAAAAAAAGAGACAAATCTAAATAAATTATATCCGGAATCATAGCGATAAAGTTTAAGAAAACTTATAGATGGATAAAGCAATCTCTTACTTATGGAGATCAGGACGAAACTCTCCCAAAGGACTGGTTATGCCGTAAATTAATAGAGATAACAATGTCACAGGCCCGAGCCCCGGGGTCCCGAAGCATTGTGTAAGTGCCACCAGCACACAAGCACCTGGGGCTGGCCGTGCAGATCGCAGCGCCGACAGACGGAGCCCAGGCTGGCAGTGGCCATTCACGTGTTTCACAGCGATGCAAAAAGAAACAAAACCAAAGGCGTAGTAGTAAATGAGTAACAACACATGAATCTTTTCGGGAGGAAAGGGTGTGAGCTCTAACTGAAGCCTGCCTTGACTTTGATCTTGTATGAATAGGCTAGACCTGGCAAGAAATTTCCTAGGATGCACACGAGCCTTCAGACATGCTGGGAGCAATCCCCGGCGTTCTTACAGGCCAGAAAGAGTTGCTGCCTTCCCTGCCTGCACAGACATTAGCTGGAGTTCACAGCACATTTAAGTTCACACGGTGGCTTAACTGCTTTTTGGGAAAGCAACTGCTAAGCAGAAGGCAGGCTAAGCCATGGGTCCAGACACATGGTATGCTCTGGTGCAAGAAACTTCTGGATTTCAGTCTCTGGGTTTAGCCTGGGGGAGCCTGGGCAGTTGCTTTGGTTTCTTCCTGATTTACAGCCTAAGAAAATGTGGCAGGGTTATTCAGAGCACTCAGTTCTTAATGACATTTTAGCACATTATTTTGTTAATGAAATCCAGGTAGTTCCTTTAGCATAACAGCTACGCCTCTGCTCAGAGATCTCTGCACCGTTGGACTAACACTGTTGCGTAGCTACAGTCTACAGGGGTTCTTAATCTACCCTGTAAAGCAGCTTAAACTTCTTCCTCTCTTATCAAACTGCACGAGGATCCTTCTCTGCCTGACCCTAAAACACAAGGGCTGCACGCCACGCTCGGGATAACCAGCCTGATACACTCGGAAAGAGCTGCTTGCTAATACAGAGCCCACCAGGACTCTGCAGAGAGACACCTCATTAATAACAAAGGAAAAAAAAATATATCATATCTATCCAAACAAGCTCATTTTCTAAACTTAGCAGAACAAGAGAACTAACGGCCCTGCCAAAAAGCTCCAAAAGCCCTGGCCCCTCACTGCTGGCCATCAGCAGGGCAAAGCCCCGTGTTGAGGAGGTGAAATGAAAACCCACAGCATTACCTGTGGCTCCTTTTTTTTCCATTTTCAATGATTTTTTTGTATCTCACCCTTTATGCAAGCAGTGCTTTTCCCTCCATGCTCTCGAACGTGAACATTCGGAAAAAAATAAAAAAAATCTTGTTAAACTTTTAAGATACCAAGGAAACAATTATCCAATTACTTTGTTGGTTATTTATTATTGTTGCTCAGGCTGTGCTCGTTGCTTCACAGCTAGAGTTGAGCTTTGCACCTAAGGCTGATATTAATAAATAATAGCCATGAATTAACAATACGCCTCTCGCCACCTTAATTATATCTGTGTGATCTCAGTCCCAGGGCTTTTACAGGCCTCTGTGCTCACACCAGTGCCGGCCAGGGTTACTGGCAGAAGGGAAATTGCTGCACATGGAACTTGTGGCCAAGCTTCCCGGGGATATTTAAGTGTTTAACTCCCACTGAAACTGCAAATTGCTCCGAGGCTCCCAGCCTCAGAGACTTGCCCGAGCCTGCGGTGGATCCGGGAGCAGCGCAGCGCTTCCCCCGGGTTCACACCCCAACCGCGAGATCCTCCCGTCGATATCGCAGGATCTCAGGACCGTTTAACAGCACTGACAAACAAACTGGTGCCGAGAAGGGGCCATCTCCTTTTCTCAAAGGGGCACGGATGCACATGAGGTAACTCGGGGAAGATCCCAGTAGGGTTTGCTGGAAGCTCAGAAAACCGAGCAGCCAGCTCCTTGCCCCCATCGCCGTGCCCTGACCTCTGGGACCGTCTCAGCTCTCAGCAGATGAAGACAGGCAGGGTGGAACAGATTGACCAGCCCAGCTTCCTGGAGGTATTTCCCACCGACTGTTGCTGGGACATACAATGAAAAGCGATAAATATCCCGGTGGAAAATATACGGCACCTCATCTCCCAGTTGTGTTGCCGCGAAGAGCTGGGGATAAATTTTCAAAAGGCCCTTTCCCTCTTAGGGGATAAATCCTTCAGGACAAATCCTCTGGTGGGAAGCAGAGAAGAGCCAGAAAACCCCGTGACCCTGCCTGCAATCGTGGAGCCAACAAGTGGTCAAGCTGAGGTCAAGGGGCCAAAGCGGGGCCAAAAAGGATGCTTTCTGCCAGGCCCATCTGCTGGCAAACAGACAGCAATCACCCCAAAGGTGCAGCATGGATCAAGCTCCAGGACTCAAATGTTTCTTCCCCCAGACAGTAGCAATTATCATAATCAAGCAGTTGACTCCAATTACGCCTTCCTCTCATTACAGCCGAGGGGATGGACACAGCCACGGCAGCAAAGGGAAAGTTCGCAGCCGTGTCGCCTTTGCATATCTTAATCTAAAATGACAGGGTGTGACACGGGGGGCCGGTGACCCTGCCAGCCTTCAGCTGTTCGTGTGGCAACAATTTCCAGCACCAAATTACTCCCAGGCAGGGCTTGATTGGAGGTTCAAGGCAGCAGGAGAGAGAAGCCATTTAGGGGACTGAAACATTCTTCACAGCCCTATTTAAATACAATTTACATTCCAGGCTCTGCTGTTTGTGCATTGTTAATTGCATCTTGTACCTTAGTTTATTTTATAGTTGAAAGGTTTTTTTCTTTGCTGTTGTTTTTCAAAGGCATGCTTTCCTTCCTTATTTATTTTTTTCCTAAGGGGCTGTTGTTCTCAGAATATAGTTATATTTCCTGGAAGGGAAAATAGATTAGTAGATTTAAAGGCCAGAAGAGACAAACAGATCATCTAGATGACCTCCTGGAGAAGACAGGCCGGGACATTTTACTCGGTAATTCCTGTGTCTCGGTTTGTCCAGACTTAACCCAATGCCCTGTGCTGGGTAAAATGCCTCTTCCAGAAAGGCAGGCTCGATCCCAAACCCCTGAGGTTCTGGGGCTCCTCGCTGGCTCTCGGTGTGGCTGGTTCCAGCACTGGGAGAAGTCACAGGTGGGGACTCAAATAAATACCTTCTGCCCTGCAGGATAGCATGGATGCTTGGATCCAGCCCATTTTCATGGTGTCATCTCAAGGCTACAGCTGAAACCTGGTACCTGTTGTGCTCAGAGCTTGAGAGAGGAAAGTGCTAACTCAGGAGAGGACACCAGCAAAACCCATCACAGCAGGCATTGTTTAACAAAGACACGGCCCCCAAAAGACGAGCACTTGGCCTGTGCCCAGGTTAGAGGCTTTCAACTTCCATCATTTTCACCTGAGTTTGTATCAGACTTAAGGTGACTTGGTCGCTCTTGGTCTTTGTTTCCCATCTGTAAGGATCTGTGCCTCGCGTTGCTCCAGCCCTCTCAGAAATTTACTGCCCTTTGTGCGCTGGGTCAGGCTAGGGAGCCAGTGGAGGATGAGATGCATTGATTACAGCTTGATAACTGGATAATGCATGGACCATTTTCATCACCTTTCCTCTCCACTGACCAAAGAGTTGTTGGTAGGAGACTGAACGTGGGAACAGACAATGATTTAGTTGATTTAGAGGAAAAAAAAGTGCAAGACAGATTGGCTCTGGTTGGAGCGACATTTTTTTCATTCAATTGAAATGGGGCATACAAACCAAAATAAAAGCATCCACCCAGCTTTTTGCATTACTAAAACATGGTGCAGAGATCAGATTTTTCCTGTCTCCCTAAAGCCTGTGGACACTGGCAACAAACTCCTTCTGGCTGGTGCCAAACAGCAGGCCCAACCCAGACAACACAGCTGACTTTCCTACTTACAATCCCATATCCTCGTACTGATTTTGCATTACTGCATGTGACCACACATTGTGGAGGCTAAGAGAGAAGCCTTGTTTTCTAGCATTACTTTAACACACACTGTGCCAGTTGCCTTGCACGAGGTTAATTTAATGACAGCATGGACAGAAAATCCTACGCAGCTGAATTAGAGGGGTGCAGCAGCTTAACTCTTCTCAGATGGACTGTACGAGCTGCCCACAGGCTGACTTCTGACCTGGTGCAAATGTGAAGTTAAAACTTTTCACCAGTCCCTTCTCTTTTGCTTTGCAGAAATGGTGGCTGCAGACGTGGAAAGCGGGTTTTGAATTTCCAAACTTGGGTGGAATTTCAAATCCCAGCTCTGGCTGTAAAAACAAGCCAAACAAAACACCTGTTGGGGGAGCACAGGGTTAAAACTTTGCAGATTTTTTTCACTCATTTTTCCAGCCTGTTCTGCTATTGGGTTTGAAAAGCTGATGTCTTTTGTGAGGGTACTGGATTATTTGTGACTGGGGGCTTTCACCAGGTTAAAGGCCAACTTTGGATGCCCAGTAGCTGGAGCCAGGACCCAATTCTGGGTCTCAGGAGTGTTTGCCTCAGTCGAGCAAACCGAGTTGCACGAGCCTGAAGGCTAAGATCTATCATCCAGGTGACAGTCAGGAGAAAAGAAAAACCACCCAGTGAAACCCGTGGGGAAGGCATGATTCTGCCCGGAGTGGCACCGAGCAGCACCGTCAATTTGTAGCTTTTTTGGCATTCTTTTCTTTGAGCCCCATCTGCTGGAGTCCCGTGATTTCATGAGACATTTTATCGTTCATTTAGTTGTTCACATTAAAAAAGAACATTTTTAACCCTTGTGGCCAAGGAAAGAAGCCTTAAGACCAAAATAAAATAAAATAAAAAAGAATGAAAGAAAAATGTTTAAATCTGAAGAATTTTGGGACAGTCCCATGATCTCACAATTTCTGAATGCTCATGGCTCGGAATATGTGGTGCTGCCACTGGTAAAAACAACCTCCCGGGCCTGGTTCTCATTTCCACCAAGGTCCCATCTCACCAGTCTGGCAGCACTGGAAGCTGGTGTAATATATAAAGAGGTGTCGGTGTAAATGACAACTAAGCCCACTTGACCCCAGCGAGCCTACTCCTAATTTACTCCAGCTCTGGGGAGGTCCGAGGCAGACACCGGCTCAGGAAAACTTGACGGAGAGACAGACAAATGTACGCCGCAACCTGCTGCTGCTCCAGAGGCCTCCGAGCCAATTATTTGGGTGATCTCACTCCTCCCTTCCTTCTCCTTTCTCTCCCCCCTTTTCCCATCACGTGCTCGCTTCCAGCAAGCGCACGTCCTTCTGCAACAAAAAGCAGTGCCGCGGAGGAATGTGGAGGGTTTGAAAGCCCCCCGAGAGCAGGTAGATCCATCTGAGCGAGAGTGGAGTGCCTGCCTCCTCCAAGTCAGGAGGGGAAGGCGGGAGGAGATCGGTTTACATAAGTACTTTGCCATATGAAGAAATAATTTAGTAGTATTAATAGAGGTTAAAGTTTCCCAGGAATCCAAAACAGGCCCCGCAGACACAGGTGGGTTCTTTCACTCGCAGGGATGGGGAACGTAACCTGATTCCCTCCGGCCGAGGGGAGACGAAGGAGGGTGATGGGGGCCGTGGGTCCTGCTGGTGCTGGGCTGCGGGCAGGAGCTCTGCTGCGGGCTGCAGTAACCACACCAGCCCCACCGTGTCCAGACAGGGCAGGATTGGCACGGGCAGGGGGTGTTGGGTGGTAGGGAGGCTGGAGCTGAGCTCCGGATCAAGCTTATGGTGAGGAAGGAGTTCATGGGGACGATGCTGGCAACACGCACGCATGCAAGCGTGGCCCCTGCACACTCCCCACGTGGCGCTGCAGGCACGTGCAAACAGGCACACACTGGAACGTGCACCAAACGTGCTCAGCAAGGCACCTGGAGCGTGATGCACAGCGCTGGAAACATCCACACGTGCAGGGCTTGGATAGCACAGACCTACCCGGCATCATCTCCTGCCTCTGCAAGACCCCCTGGCTGATGCCCAGCCATGAGGCACCCCCAGCACCTCCTGGAGAGCAGGACTTGATTGCCACAAAATGGATAAAATGGGATGGGATAAATGGATAAAATGATATTAGGCTCTTAGATAATGTTGTTAATTACACATCGCATCAAACACGGAGCTTTTTACAACCCACAGAGCTTTAGGCCACCCCCAAAATAATAATCTCTCAAAGCCCAAGTGATCACTTTGTAAAACACATGGGACCGAGCTCCAGCCCACCCCGCGTGGGGCTGTGCTGCCTTGCACCAACTCGGGATTTGGCCCACGGACCCCCGATCACAGACCTCAGCACACGTGGCTGCTGTTCTGCTCCGGAAGGGACTAACAAAGAAACAGGAATATTTGCTAATATATCTTTTTTTCCACTGAAAAGCACTTAAACCTCCTAAGACACTTTTTCCAGACATCTAAATCTTTTAAAAATATTCTCTAGACTCCATAAAACTTATATTTTCCCTGGGTTCTCCCGTGAGTTATTAAAAACCTGAAGTCTCTACCTTAAGAGCTTAGAGTTTGGTCATGATCAGAAAACCAACTATGCGGCATGGCACCTTCTTGTGCATGCAGAGGCACAACCCACCACCTTCGTGGGGAACAGCCAAATGTGCTGCAGAACCAGCACAGTCAAAGGAGAACAGCCCAGACTACAAAGACATGAGCGATTTTTCTGGGTATCCGGGCTGAGACAGATCGAGGGACGTGTGTTTGAGATGACAGAGGCTCAGCGCTCTCTGAAAACACAGGGTGCTTTGATGGATCCTCCTGGATTGGCACCACAACGTTTGTAGCTGTTGGAAAACAGAATCACATCCTCACTGTTTACTCTTTTCTCAAGCACCACCTGAAAAAGTCTGAATTTTTAACGGCAACATCGTTGGTTTCTTCCAAAGAGGCCCTTAAAAATCAGGATTTTTTCAAGGAGCTCCCGAAGCTGCATCCAGCCACCCTTTTATCCATGCCAGCCCGGCATGGACCGCTGCTGGTAGCGGTACTCCAAAAGGCACCCGGCACGGGGGGGTTTTGGGGGGGTCAGAGCAGGGTGTTTCTTTCCATAGCTGCTTTCCTAGACCAGATCTATGCTCCAACGCTGCTGGAATCAAAGGGATCGTAATACCCTCCCTGGTTCACTTAAACATCAGTTTGTCTGGGGCGTGAACTCTGCCAACAACAGCTCCTGCAAAGCGCTTAGCTCTTTTTTTTCCTCCCTTTCTTTCCTTTTTAAAAAAGCTTTCTCTTCTCCTCCCTGCTTTTACCTTGCTCCCTGCCTGCCTCCCCATAGCCTCCCAGAAGCACTGGCGTGTTTTTAACCCAGGCATGAAACAATCCCACAGCCGCAGATTGTGATGTTTCAGATAACATACGGAGAATGTAAATCCTGTCAGCAAGTGCAACAGCCATAAAAGGCTAAAATGGATTCCTGCGGATTAGAAATAAAACACAGAAAGGGCCCTGTTCTCTCACTTTCCTCATCTCACAACCTCCTCCGCCTCCCCTCGCCCTCCCTCTCCTCACTCCCCTTAAAAAATCGCCTGGAAATGCAAGGGGCGTTTTTTTTTTTATATATATATTTTTTTTCATCAACTTAAAAGAAAAATAAAATGCATTCCAGGAAAAGGACTGCTGCTAAGAAAACTAAAACCAGAAAATGCTTAAAGATGTTTTAATGACTTAAACACAGGGCCGGGATTGTGTCTAAAAGTTTCCACATTTAAAAAAAAAAAAAAAAAAAAAAGGCAAATTCAATATTAAATGTCCCCCCTCCTCACTACCACTGCTGCTGCATTTCTTTCCCGAACCATCTGATTTAAGCAGCGTCTTATTAACACGGCCAGCGCGAACAGACACCGGCCCACGTTTAAGCAAAGTTTATGCTCCTGTTCCGAACTCAAAAGGCCCAACTGAAAACGCTCCGAAAATAATGAGGGCCGCGTGAGCGGGGGTCCTGGAGGCTGTTAACAAGCAGCTGACAAGCCCCTGCTCTCGGAATTAGACCCTCATTTAGAGGGAGATTAGCAGAAATCTTCCTTCTAATTACTGAACAAGTCCGGCCGCCTCTCCAGCCCGAATTTGCTGGAGGAAAGAGCCTCCTCCAGCGAGGGGAGTGGGGTCCGTCCTCAGCCCCCCACCCCCGAAGCCAGCCCATGTAATTTGTCACGACTGGTCGCCTGTGTTGCGGGGGGCCTGGCTGCTGACAGGGCACGAAGGGCTGAATCGAACCCCTTCAGGGAGCAGACAGCGCGGTTCTCGGAGGTCACGGCAGGGCAGGGTGCTAGGGCTGCCCGCCGAGCGTTTGGGCCTTCGGAGATGTTCGAAGGGAGATGTGGGGAAAGGCCCTGCCAAACTGCTGGGCAGGAGCAGGAGAGACAAAAAATTAATGAGAAGTTAACGCTGTCTGCAACGCGCAGCACCGGGAACTGTGTGTTTGACGGAGCAAAATGTTCCGGGCTGGATGCAAAACCCCAAGTGAGAGCTGCTGCTTTGAGGCAATATAAAGGGTAGGTAAATAAATGGGGACAGGCTGAGCGTCACCAGCTGAGTGCCACCCATCCTATCGGCAGGTATGTCGATGCTCACGCACACACAGATACTCCCAAAAACCGGTCCCTGTTGATGGTGGGGTAAGAAATATTTCAGTATTGTAGAGAAAAAATATTGCCTGGGTGGGAACACTGGAAGGGACCCGAGTCCTGCTCCCACATCCCACCTCTTCCCCCTCCCAATGTCACTTGATCACTGCCAACCTCCACATGCAGGTGAAGCCAGAGCTGCCCAGAAGTGGCAGAGCTGAGGACAAATCCTGGATGAGGGCAGGGACACGACGACTGTGGCTGGAGAACCGTCCAAAGGTGTGTGTGTGTGTCCTGGGTGAAGGGGAAAGCCATGAGACCAAGGGCATTTCTTGTTGATCCTCGCAGCTCTCCAACCATACCCATGGGCTCTGACCCTCTGTTTCCTTCCAGCATAACACCATCTACCTAAATCTTTTGGTGACAAACCAATGGACTGAAATCAAAAACCTGCCTGCATGCAGACTGGTACTGGGGTAGTTTCTGAACCAGATCACAATCATGCCATGGAGCCTTCGGTGGGGCTGCACCGAGCCGAAAACCTGCCTGTCCTTCCCTGGCCACCAAACCCACTGCAAGAGGAGCTGTCATGGAAGGCAAACAAAAAGGCTTTAGTTTCCTTTTCCTGATGTCAGACCTGATGGACCAAGGCTCTTCTCACAGTTTTAAGAGGTGGAAAGTCCTCTCCTGTGGATACCTGCTGGGAAAATAAGCCTGGGTGGGACCAGGGGATCTACCAAAGCTCAGCTGAAGGCAATCCTCCCTCCTCTCCCTCCTCTTCCTCCTCTCCCCCGCGCAGGAAGGACCTGCTGAGCCCAAACCAGCTCCGCAGCAGCAACTCCAACAACCTCTCTCCACCTTTATCCAAAAGCTCATTCTTCTTTTCAATTCAGCATTGGGGAGTTTTTTTTCTTTCTTTTTTTTTTTCTTTTTTTTTTATTGAGAACGTGCAAGCGTGTTTGAAACCCAGATTTCCATCCAAAAGAGTAGGAGGCCGAAGTCAGACTTCCCAGACCACAAAGACGCACAGCTCAATCTCTTTCCAGCCAGAGTTTCCATTGTATTCTTCCCAGATGAACTTTAAAAATATATGTGTGTGAATGTGTGTGTGTGCGCGCACAAATGCATGTAGTTTTTCTTTTTTTTTCTTTTTTTTTCTTTTTTTTTTTTAAAAAAAAAAAAAAAAGAAAGAAAAAAGGCAAGCAAGCGAGCGAGGCTTTTAGGAGGTTAATAAACCGACCTGTTGCCAAGTTGGATATGTGCATGGAAGGGGGGAGTTGAGGGTTTTAATCCCAGCTTTTGATAAATAGAAGACATTCTAGTCATAATAAAACGTGTTTTACACTTGAGGGGGGGAACAAGGGGGAGAAAAAAGGAAAGTTTTGGCCAGGCACTGCAAGCTCCTGAGCCCAAACAATGAGGTTAAGAAACATAACTGTAACGCATTAGTAAATTGACAATGAAATTGCAGTTACTTCACTGGCTCTTTATTAAATAAACACAGCCTGAAATGGACCTGTCTGCCCCGGAGGTATTTGTATAGGGTTCGTATTACTAACTCAACACTGCTGCTAACGCACTCTCAGGCACTGCACACCCTGGAGTGCAAACACATTCCATAGCAGACCCTGCAAGGTGGGGCCGACCTTGCTTTTCCCCTTGTCACTTTTTCCCTTTCGTTTAGACCCAGGGTTTTATAGCCACTGGCTGCTACCATGACATTTTATCCCCAGTCACAGCTCCTTTCAGGACCAACTGAGAGAACCACGTGTGTGAACACACGTGCCAAGAGCACGCTCGTGGGCTGGGGCTCTCCCACAACCTGTGCCCCCCTTCCTGCCCCACTCTCACCCCTGGGATATGGTCCTGCACCCCCAGGGCTCCTTCACACCCTGCCTGCAGCTCATGACCACTGCTCACCCCCATCTCTCTCAGTTCTGCTGCTCCTGATCCCCAGTCAGCCCTTTTCGCCTATCCACTACCCCAGCAAAAAATCAAGCACCCTGTGACAGCGTGCAGAGCTCAGACCAAGTCAGTTACCCTCTACCATTTACCCCCAACCAGCAGCACCACCATGGCCCACTCAGGGGCTGTTCTCCCTCTCCGTTGTGGCACCAACACAATGGGCTTTCAGCATTTCCACATTCCTGCCCTCACGCGCATCCATCTCATCCACAGTCCTGACGCTTGCCCCATGGCCTTACTTGCAGCCATGCAATGTTAGGTTGCAAGCAGCAGCTGTAACCTAGAGGACCCTCTTGCATTTGGAGAAGCAGCTGCAGTTCACATGTAAAGTGGAAAGCCCTTTTACAAAGCCTTCACCACTGACAGACACGAGCCCAGCCAAATCCCAATCCCCCTCGCGCCGGCAAACTCAGGTAATCCATCCCCGTGCACAAGCACACGTTGGAGACAACGGGAACTTCTGCATGTTCAGCACCTTGCAGGGCCTTGAACAGCTGCCAATGTCCTCTGGAGATGCGCCAAACCAGTTCATGAGATGTGAATGATAGAGATTCTCGGCAGCCCATGGGGTCTGTAGCAGGCTGTGCTACTGTTGGCTTGCGTGGCCACGACACGCTTCTCCCTTGTTCTGAGACGTACCTCCTGTGGAGTTGGGTTTTCTCAGCGAGGATTTCTGTTCCTGTCTGCAGCTGAAGTGAAAGCGCTCTGCTCTTCTTTCACATGTGACCAGAACTAAAAGAAGCCTTGGGTTAAGTGTTTTCTTGCTCCCACTGTCATCAAAGGCCTTAAGGGACAAGATCAGACTCTCACAGCGGTAAAATAGAGAGATAGGGCCTAGCGAAGGACGCAGAACAGAGACTTTACCTGTCACTAATTCCATCCAACCAGTCTTCGCCTAGACTTGGAATTTCCCCGGCCACTCAAGCCTTGCATTTGCAAACCTTCATGCAGAAGCAAAGTCTGATGTGATGAAAAAGTGTATCGAAACTCATCTTTTCTGGATCAGTTATAAACACCTTCTGCACAAACCTGAGACGTGGAATAAGAGCAAGACCAAGCAGCACATGCTGAGCAGGCCTGGATGTTCCTGCAGAGAGTACTGTCAAACAGATGGAGACAAAGCAGGAAGCAGAGATGCAGCCACTGGTGGGAATTTGAGTAATATGGAGGAGATGGGTATTTTGGGGATGTGTCTTACGGGCACAGAAGACAGCAGATGAAAAGGCCACCGTAAAAGCATAGTATAGTAACAGGTGATGTGCCTTTCCTAAATCTAAGTGCTAAAGACAAGGGTAAGGAGGCTTTGCACTTACAGATGGGCATTGGGAACATTGGATAGTGATGGTTTGGGCTCCTCCCCTTCTTCCCTTCCCCTCATGTGCCAAACTGCATTAAAATCCATCAGGACCAAGCTCACACTGAGTATTTTCTTAGTCATCCTGTTTTTCCATATGAGCAAATGGCGTTGCTGGCACATCCAGCCCTTGGAAGAGCTTACCAGGGCGGGGAGAGGCAGCGAATTCCCCAGTTGTTTGTGATCCCTGCAGCACGACTGGATGCCTCTCCCGCAGAGACAACGTCCCAGCTCCACCAGGGACTGCTCGGAGCGGAGGTGGAAATCCCTGGCCAGCGGCGTGCAGGAGGTCAGCCCAGCGCTCCGAGGGATTCCGTCTGGCCCTGCAGCTGAATGTGAAATCACGGAGACGTCTCCCGCTTTGCCAAAAGCAGTTTTAATCTTGCACGGGAGTGAAAGGGAGAGCTTTCCACTGAGTTCTTTCATTCATATGGACTAGTGGATTTTTTTTATTTTTTTCCAACCTGTTGAAGCCTCCAAGTTTCCCTCTGGAAATCCCATCCTGGGATGGTTTTCTCTTTGAGTTACCTTTTGCAGACTCCTCGGGTGAAGGCCTCCAGGGGCAGGATTGAAAAGCTCTGCAAATTTAAGTGTGGATGCAAATAGGAAGACGATGCCTTGCTCAGACATTTGGGCTGCATTTGATAGGATTCTCCTGGACCTGAGTCAGCCTGGGCTGCAGATGGAAGGGGAGTCTCTCGGGGAAGATGGTTCTGCCCTACAGTGCTATTTGTTCACAGAGATACTATTGAAATAAAAAACTAAGATAAAGCAGTGTTGTATGTATATCCAAAGATTGTCTAAAACACACAAACAGAGCACCAGGTTTATTGCTTATTGCACAGCTCACAATGCTGGCAACATGCAGAGCACATCCAAGGGACATGGAGGCTCAGCAGCTCTTTAAAGGGGTTCCAACCTCTTCCTAGCTGGGAAAAGTGAAGAGCTCGACTGTAAGAAACTTGTATCCTTTGTGGACTTACTCTTTTGTGGGTAGGTTATAAGGCAGCGAAATTGTAAGACACGCTTTGCAGTGAGCAATACTAGTCACTGTCTGGAGTTTCCCTCTTTCCCCATCCATCCAGGTGGTTTTACACATCCTGTATTCCTCTCTGTGGTTTCTCCCTGCTTTCAGAAAGGCCCCACCTTCCCCTTACCCATTTTCTAAGCATTCACTTGACATCTGGTAGAGAGGGATGTAAGCCATTCTGCAATGAAATCTTACCCTGCCTCTTTTTCCAGCCTGCCTGACAGAGAACAAGTCAGCTGTGGGCCTCACCAACAATTTTAAACAAAAACCCACAATCCAGCAGGTCAGGCCATTTTAGCATATGTACCTTTTATTTGTAGCAGACTGTTAATAATTAAGTGATGCCTTTCATACAGACATTTACAATAATTTAACCTTGCCCTTGCTGTGTAATTTATTCTTTGCAGAAGCCAATAAAAATAAAGGCCCCATATTTCGTCTCTCCCTCTCATTCTCCGTACATATATATAAATATATATACACACATATATCCAGAATAGTGTAATAGGTTTCACATATTGTTCCATAGGTATCATTAGGGTAACAGAGCCAAGTGTCTCAGTTCATATGACTCTCTTTATAGGTGCCTTATAATCCACATAAAATTGAGTTTATGTTTCCTTTCCTTCCACTGATTCTAAAACAAGATGAGGAAGGGTTGTCTCTTTCTAGTTTTTCCTTCGTAAGTCCAGTCCTCACTGCACCAAATTCAAAATTTGCCATCTGTGGCAAACACCTGTCTTTAAAGAACCCAACCAAACTGGAGATCACCTACAACCCTTCTGTTGTAGTGTCTCACCTCTGACCATGGCAAGTCCTAAAGCCCCCAGGAACAAGGTTTGAGTAATGCCCACAGAAGACAAGCAGCAAATCGCCTGCCTGGAGAGGAAAATCCTTCCTAAGTTTGTGAGTGAGTCATTACTCCTGTTTCCAAAGCCACAGAAGAGAGAACCCAGCAGGTAAGTGGAATAGGAGCACGGGAAGGGACTAAAAACAGAGATTTATTTCCTCTCCAAAAAAAAAGCGAGAAAAAAAGCAGAGGACAGGGAAGAAAAGGAGCCAAAGCTAGTACTATTGGCTTCACTTCCCCAGAAAGTCCTAAAGAGGCTACGCAGAGAAACAAAAGAAAAATATTTTCCCCTGAAGAAACATTAGCAAAAACACATTTATTAAAGCACAAAAAAATTCCATAACACTTAAGAGACCTGATGCTCTGGAAAGCACAGGGCTGACCGCTGGGTGCAAGCCAGCGAGGCTGCAGGGCTGCGGCCAGCACAGCCCTGCTGCTCCAGAGGGGAAGGCTGCAGAGCCTGGGCTGCCCGGCTGTCCATTCCCCCTAAAGCAGGGCAAGAAGCCCAGCCTGGCTGATTTGAACACCGTGGAAAGGGGCCCAGACCTCAGCCAGATTGCTCCTGTGCTCCCAAATAGGGGTCAGCTTTGCTGCCCTTTTCCTGAGGTCTAAACCTGCTCTCAAAAAGCTGCATTGGGCGGTCCATCTTCCTAAATGCAGCTGTGCCACACTTAATGAAGACATTTGGGCTGCATAGGAGGAGCTGGGACACATTACAAGCCCCGTGGATCTCCTGCTCCATGAGGTCTGTGGTCTAGAACCTACAGGTCCTACATGAGACATGCTTCCCCCATGCTGCATACCCACGGCGATGCTGCAGGGAAGTTTCCATTCAATCACAACCACAGCTTTTTTTTTTTTTCCAGCATCCTTTAGAGCAGCAGCTCCGCAGGGACACGAGAGCACGTTCATATTGTTATTGTTGTTATTATTCACCAGTGTGGCAGGGAGAGAAAGGGGCAGGGACGTCGCAGCTACCGGTCCCTGGTGCATGTTCTGCTCGCGGCGCACGGCTGTTTGGTCCATATGAGGTGATGGAAAACTTTTCCCCAGCATCAGGTGTTGCTGCCGAGTGTGAGCTGCTCCAGTTACACTCTCGGCAAGTGTTATAAACACACAGGCACAATCTAAATATTTATGGCACATGAAATCTCCCGTCTGCTGTTCCTCAGCAGAAAGAGAAGAGAGGCGGGAGGGTGGGAGGGTGAATTAAGAGGTGATTATTGTGCAGGGCCTATAAAATCAAAATATGGAATCAAGACGTATTCGGTCCCCAGGAACGGTCACCACGGCGAGGAGCCAGGTGCCAGCTCCCTGATGTTGATGTTGAGAGGTTTGCACAGACCGGGGTCAGGAACCCTGGTCCGTGGCTGGGGGGAAGCACTCAGCCTCCACTGGCTGTAACGCTGCTGTTTTACACCAGATGGAAATATGGCCCTGGTTTCGTGGTCTCCCTTTTCCTCTCAGGCACCTCCTGAGAGACGGATTGCTTTAGCTCATAAAACCTTTCTGGGGCTGCGAAGGAGGAGTAGAGCAGGCTGGGAAGTGATTTCCCTGCCTTTAACAAAAATTGTGATAGAACCTTTGTTTTCTTATTCTATTTCTTGCTCAAATTTCCAGGGGGGTTGTTAAATGTTTAAAATAATTTAAAATAATAAATTAATAAAAAGACCCCCAGACAGGGCATGCTCAATGTGTTTCTGGAACAATTAGCCATTGATCCAACCAGTAACGCACTGAGTACCTGAGGGTGATAGGACCATCTTGCCAGAAAGGAGAAGAGGAGATGCTTTAGGAGCAATGCTCCACTTAACGAAGTTTGGGAAGTTACTATCAACAGAAATCCTGTCTGCAATTGTCTCTGGCAATAGCAAATGACATTTCAGACCAACAGATATCACCACCATAAATTGGTTATCTGGACTTCCCACCAAAAATCTCTTCCAGGTCATCAGAGAGACCTGATGAAGAGAACAGGTCGCAAATACATTTTCAGGACCATAACACACTACAGTTCCCAAGGACGAGTCTGCCCACAGGTGAAGGACCTGGAGGGCAAGAGCATCATCCTCTCTGATAATGTAAATTCACCCAGGTGCACTCGCCCATGACTGGCTTGAGCACACAGCACCCGAGCTCTCAAGGTGCTGCCTAGACTCCTACCTTGTTTTTTGCTCAATTACTAGAAGAAAAAAAACAATGCAGAGAGCAGCTCCGTCACTGATGAGTGTTTTTTTCTTTACGCTGGTGTTAAGACATCGACAGTGCCAGATACAGCATTGGAGGCTCTGACCTTTTAAAAGCTCTTTTAAAGCTTGGGGATGTCCAGCTGGAAATATAGCAAGACATTCCTCCCTGTGCTTGAGCTGCCACTTGCTATGTTCCAATAGACCTGCTCATTTCTATCAGGAAGGGTGACAACACAAAGAGGAATAGTTTTCTAGCTTCTGATGACTTGGGTTTCTGGCTGCCAGAAATCTAGAGAGAACCAGCACATGGGAATCTGCATACTGCTCTGTTTTCAAGGGAGCGCATTCAGTTACGGTGGGGCCCCCAAAGTTATTTTTAGATCAGCACAAATAACTGAGCAGAAGGCTTTGACGTTTTTCCTGAACGAGTCCCAGGACCAAATTAAAAAATCAAGGCGTTTTCAGCTCTGAGCAGGAATTTATACAACCTTTCACCTTGATCTGTGCTGGCACTGGTGTGTCTTGAGCACAAGCTGGAGACAGCTACGAGAGGATCAGCAGGAAGAAATGCACGGGCTGCGGCTGAGATGAGCTGTACCAACTGGGACCTCATTTTTCCGTCCAAAATATGGGCTCTGCGAAGTTGCTGAGCAGCAACTCTTCACTTCAGGGAAGTCCTTCAGTGCCTCCTCACAGGGCTGACAGCTCGCTGCTGCCAAATTTGAGTAAACAAGCCAATTTCCACGTCCCCCGGAACTGCGAGCACGTCAATAATCACTCAAGAGAAAGCTGAAGTGGAGCCGGGCGCTCGTAGTAACAAAGCCAGGGCACGTTCTAGTTGGCACACCCCGATGGATGTTTACGCTCACACCCACGGAGGCGCCAACCCCAATCTCCTTCCATTGCAATGACAGGCCTGGCTTTGCAGGGCTTCCAAAGGCAGAGCACCTCCTGCCCTGCGGAGGAATTTTACTCCTCGGAGGCTGAGAACGTTTTCCATAGGAATCTGCCTTTGAGAAAAGCGCTATTTTTTTCACATTTCAAAAAGGCAGAGTGAGACATCACCTACTGCTTAGGTTTCCATATCTCTGCCAAAAGCTGGAACAAAGGCACTGACTGCAGTGGGCTTCTCATGGACTCACCAGTATTGTCAGTAAGAGAATGGGTAGGTTTTGAACAGAATTCCTCATATTTCCTATATTTCCAGGGTTTCCCATAAGAGTGTCTCCTGAGGCTCTCTACAGTCAACTGGGGGAAACAAAGTGCTTTCCTCTAGAGATGGCTCAGCTGACTGCACAGCCAAAGGTAAAGCTACTGTGGACATTAAGAAGCCTCCATGCTACCCAGTGACTGAGCTCAGATCTCAAAAAAGCCAAAAATCGCCGGCTCAAACTAATAGACACATCTGCCAACAACTTCTTTTAATTTTTTGGAACTACTCTATAGATCATTTCATTGCCAAGTAAAAGAAGAGATATTTATGATGGTGACTGAAAAGCCTTGAAATTCCAAGTCAGATCCTCAGTGGTGTAAACTGGAGCAGCTCCAGTGAGTCCAGGGGACACTGCCAATTTACACAGGTTGAACAGGCTCTCTAGTGATACCTGCTCCCATGAACAATTAGAGGTAGCTCATTGAGGTATTACATGAATACCTGCCTCTCTTTCCTCTTGACTCATCCCAGTGGGGGGGAAAAAAAAAGGGCACAAATGCAGAAGTAGAAATCAGACATTTGCTCCTACCTTGAACTTAGAGATAACATAAAGATGGGAACGGAAAGCTGGATGGGCGGATGATGCCTGCTGATACAGCCTGAGGTAGTTTTCTTGACAGCACTGGGTCTGTCCTGTAAACCAGGGGAAAAAAAAAATAATCTTTCATTTGTAATAGGGTTGCAAGAATTAAAAACATGTAGGAAAGGGAGGTGTTTCAATACCAAAGCAACAGGAGCATGGGGGAGTTCTAGAGATATAGAAAACATGTGCTTAACATTCAGCAGGTGCTTAGGTTTATATAAAGTGCAGCTCAATGAATTTCCTTATTTTCCAGTCCTGGGGTTCCTCATGAACAAAGTTTCCCCAGATGGGTCTTATTCAGAATCGGGGCCTTATTTAACATCAGGGAGGTTCTTTTGATCTGTCATTCTCCTGGTTTTCATTATGACCGAGACATCTTTTCTGGAAGGTTGAGAAAATGTGTATTAAATAATGGTCTTTATTCTTAGTTAGTTTCTGGAATAGGGAAAAAAAATAAATATATAGTCAACAGAAAAATACACATGAATTATGACAGCATGCAACCAAGGACCTTCCTGAAGGTGTGCACCCAACAAATACCAGACACTACTGGCAAACACACATACGAGTACCTACTCCTGGCAATAATCCCCATTGTCTTCAACCAGTCACGCTGGCAAAGTGACTCCCACGACTGAGAGCACTGCAGGACTGGGCCCTGTGTACTCCACAGGGCATTTAAAAAAATTTAAATGCATCCAAAGCCTTAAAAATATAAACCAGTTGTAACCTCCTGGCATCCTCTGAGTTTAAGGGGAGTTTTGTCCACACAAGGAACGATCCCTTTGTTAGATCAGAACATGCTGAATTTAATCTCAGAATGATTTTTTATGGCCAAGACATAACCCATCCTTGAAAAGAAAGAGAGTTTATAATGGAAAGGCTGACACAATCTGAATTATAGAGCTATAAATGACAGCACTCTAATCATTTGATTAAAGTGACCAGTCACTTCCAACAAAGGGGTGCTTGATCCGAAGCTGTTGTAGCAGGTGGAAGGATCCTCCATTGTCATCAAAGGTCTTTGGATCAGGCCCAGCTTGTTCATGTATTTCACCGATTTTACATTCATTTCAATCCCTATTCAGCTTGATATTTAAACACATGCTAAATATTTATTGTTTGTGCAACTTGGAACTAATCTCAAATTTCAAATTAGTGTAAGTAACTATTTTGCCAACTGGTACTCAGATGGGCTGGTTTAAAGAGGCTCTTTCTTGAATTTGATACCATATTTTAGTAACCTTTTTGGTGTTACCCTGATGGCTTTAATGCAGTTGTCATCTTTTGTTAAAGCACATCCTGACAATGCAGTGCAGCGATTTTAACTGTGTGGATTTAAAAAAAAATGAAGAAAAAATAAATAAATAAAATAAAAACTCTGCAGTTATTTGGGGTTTCGTTTTCATTTTTTTTGTGTTTAGGGAAGAAGAAAAGACACAAAAAATAGAGAGAAAATTGAAGGTTGAAAATTATTGGGTTTCAGGAAAAAATATTTTTGGCAATGAAATCAGCAAAAGAAGTAGGGGTTTTGAGTGCTGAAGCTCACCAACTAACCCAGGGAATAAAACTGAACTGAGCTCTGAAACTTTACCTTCCTTTAATTATACAGGTGACATTTCAGACATTTAGTCTGATTTTTTTTGCATCTGCATATTGAAAACACCCTTTTAAAAATACTTAAAAAAAAAAGCTGCTACAGAACATTTATTTAGTGAAAAGTAAATCTTATAAAAATTCAATTGCAAAGTAGTTAAGGTATTTGATTTTTTTTTTTTTAAAGAAAAGAATCCCAAGAAAGAAAGTATTTGATGGCTAATAATCTCATTTCAATATAATAGGACCTTTCTTTTGCAAAGAGCAAGACAGGTTAAAAGATATAATTATGACTTTGCAAACTCTCCCAAGTGCTACGAGATCATCTGACAGTTCTGATCCCGGGCTCAGCTCTCAAAGGGGAAAAGTCTTTGTCTAGTTAGAGAGTTAAAGAGACAGGATCCCTATTCCACCCTCTGCCTACATTGCAATTTAACTGTCAAAAAAATCCAAGCCGCAAAATTGTCTTATTCCAACACAGCACAAGAAAAGAGAGAGAGGTTTGAAACTGACCTGTCAAAAGCACCCTGTTTAAAAATGTATAATATATTTTAAATATTTTTTTTTTTTTTTTTTACGGAGGTACTTAAAGGTTAAAGATGTGCCAAAGAAGTAGGATGGATTTTTTTCCCCCTTCACTAAAGCTTTTTAAAACAATTAAAAAAAAAATCATTTCAAAATTAGGGATCATCAGCGTAAAAAATCCCCTGAAGATCAAAAGGAACACATTAGAATCACATTAATTCTGATTTAAAAAAAAGAGAGAGAGAGAGAATAAATCCTCTTTTTCAATGGAAAGAGAAACTTTGAGGACATTTAAATAGTGTTTTCATTGTCAGCATTTACAAGAAGGTGGAGCAGAGTGTCTGGGAGAGATGAGGACCAAGGCAAGCGCTGAGCCACTCAGAAAGACACGGGCTGCTGCTGACAGATTGTCCTCGATATCCCCGGGCTCTTTAAAGCTTTGCTTTTTTTAAGGTTTCAAAATAGTGCAAGGAGGAGGGGGAAATATTTTTCCCCCAAGTAACCAAACAAAAGAAGCCATTTCTTAAGGGGAGTTTCCAAGGAGCCACAAACAAACAACTCCCAGTCTTTTTTTTTTTTTTTTTTTTACCAAATATAGATGGCAAACAGGCAGCTGGACGGGACCAAAGGCTCCTGCGCCGTGCCACCCGTTCGGTGTCCGGAGGTGCCACGAGCACGCGGCGCTGCGCCCAGCTGGGCCCTATCCCCCCCACTGCAGCATCAGGCCCCTTGCTCAGCACCACTGCGGCAGGATAAGGCCTCAGGGGGTGTTGGTGAAAGCAGGGGGAGCTTGGGGGCACAGAAATGCTGGCCTGGGTCTGTAGGATGCTACCTGGGTCTGTGTGTGTGTGCGTTACCTGCTTCTCTCAGAGCAGGCAACATGTTCTGCTAATCAGGGGCCGAATTTTCCTGTTGTTCCTCCCGCTGCAAGTCAGGAGCAAGCCCTTCATTAATCAGGAGACAATTTTGAGGAGACAACAGCCTCCCCACCTCACAGAGGTTCACCACCTCCATCGAGGCTCAGCAAACAGGAGCAACTGCGAGGGCTCCACAGCCAGCAGCCCCTCCGTAGCCTTCATGTGCTGCAGGGCCTTAGGCCGGCCTCCAAGGAGTCGGTCGGGTTTTCCTCCCTCCTAATCAGCAAATTGTAACCTGCTCCTTCCCATATGCGGCTTGAGTAATGGTCCTGCCGTATGTCTGGCAGGGGCACAGGCCAAGCTTTCACATATGTGATTGCATGCACCCGGCAGGAGCGGGGAGCTGAGGGAAAGGCAGAGCCAGGGAAGAAATTTGTAGCTTTTGGACAAAGGGCCTGCAAAATAACATCCCTCCCTGACCCCCTTTGGCATTTTGGGCCTTTTCCACAAACAAATCTCTTCAAAACTGTCTTCTCCAGGACGCTTGCGTCCTAAACCCAGCAAGAAAAAATGAAAATCTGCTTTGGGCTCTGCACCTGGTCCTTCTAACCCCAGGCTGACACAGAGGGGTAGCGACCTATCTCATCCTCAAGGTCACGAGCTGAAATCTTTCTAGGACTGAGATCCAAAGGGCACACAGACCACCTACATCAAGTAGTTCCCAGAGATGAACCCGCAGAAAGAGATGAAAATAGTCCAAAGTGTCCTATCGTCCAATAGTCCCTGTAGGACTGGGCAGGACACAGAGCCTGGCCTTCTTGGAGACATCAGCCTCTTGGTCTTGGGCTTAATTCCTCTCTCTGGAGGGGTGCAGCCCCCACATGAGTTGAACTCCAGGCTGGGAAACCAAGACGTGGCCTCTGTGGTGCCCCTCTGGAGCCGGGTGGGAATTTCCCTTAGGGAGCATTCCCTTAGGGAGCGCCGCTTAGAGAGCAGCACTGGGCATCCAGGCTCCATTTACTGGGTTTGGGAGTATGGAAGGTGGGGGAGCCATAGGGAGCTCAGAGCCTGAGCTGCCGGGCTCTAATCCCTTCCCAAATTCTCTGTTAACCATCTTTTGAGATGCTCTTTTTTGATGGAAAAATAAAACTCAGTATTTTCCTTTCAATTTCTGTTTGTTTGCTTACTGAGAATTTTGGCATTTTTCTACTCCCCCAGAAATTGAAGCTCTGCAAACTGCTTCTGGGCTTGGTTACTTCTCTGGTCAGGATGTCCTCACTGCACTGCACTTCTCACACATACAGACCAGAAAACAGCAGAAATGCTGTGAAAAATGTAGGGGGAGGTGCTTTATCCAAAACTTTGTGGTAGTGGAACCCTGGCAGCTGTGTGTTGTTGCAAAAGGAGTGACAAAAGTATATCCAAACCACAAAATTAAATATACTTAGGTATTGTCGTTATCCTTGTTCTACAGAGGATGAAGGAAACTGGGAACAAGCAGGTAGGTGACTGACCTGAGATCACTCCAGCAGCCAGAAGCAGAGATCACCTAAATCACAATGCAAAGCCTTCCCTGCCAAGAAACATTGCTCACAGACAGACCTGCATCGCCTGCATGAGGGCTGTGCAGCTGGGCTGATGCCACAGACCTTAAAGTGCTTTGAAACATATTTATTCAGATTTATGCAAACACCAGGGCCATAGACTCCAAGCATCCTTGGCATACCCAATAAATACACCCTCAATGGTATCAGTACAATCCAAGATAACATGGTGCTAGTGAGACAAGTGGCATAAAAATATCAGCCTATCCTCACTGCTCCCCCTGTCAAATTTTCTCTCTTTCCAGCCCTCTTCAACCTGTCATTTCCAGGTGGCTGGTGAAGTAGATGAGGTTAACAACATCACTGAATATCACCATCAGACACAGGGAACTTTAGAACAGGGCAATGCAGCAGTTGTGTATTGGTGCTTATCCTCAGTATTTTAATGTATATAAAACTCCGGAAAATCATGGTGTGACCAAACTAAAAAATAATTTACAAAAATGGGGTGGGGAACCTTGCTAACGCATCCTTGCAAATTGATTTTATTTGCATACATCCTGCTGCAGTAGCCTGCATTAGAAAATGTGTCAGCACAGTCCAGTGTTTCCATAGGACCTGCAGGGTAACCAGGCTTTAAGTATTACTCACTGAAAATTAAAGCCAAACTGGACTCCTGCCTTAGGAAACTCGCCAGATTTCTGCTCTTAAAGGAATGATAAGCCTTTGGGATGCTGCTCTTCTGACTGTGCAAAATCAGGGTCAAGTCTGGGATACGAGCGCCTCATTAAATAGCTCCAGTGCTACCTCCCTCAAATCTGAAGGGAAGTCTTCCTCTAAGAGCAGGACCAGGAACCACCAGCAAGATGAAGGTGTGCTCCTGACAGCCCAAACGGATTATTTGAAGACAAAAGGCTTTTTAGGTGTTCCTCCCATGCTTGTTTTCATAAGAAAGCAAGCCTTCCCAGTCCTTTCCATTAAGCTCTCTGGTCCAAAATAATCAGTTTGCCTCAGTCACTCAAGGGATGGGATGGTAATGGGGTGTGCCACCCGAGAGCAGAATCTGGGTCTTCTTGTAAGTACTGTATGCTAAAGCTGGCTTCCTCATGCCATTGGAAAGCTGCCATGATTCTGTCCACACACAAACCAAAATTCGTCTGCTTTGCACATTTCCCCATTAATCCGGCCCGCTCTCCCACTCGTCTTTTCTCGTTTGTGATCAGCTTGGAAGATTTTGTGCTTTTTTTTTTTTTTTTTTTTTTTTTTTTTTTTTTTTTTTTTTTTTTTTGTCAGGGACAGTCTAGTTGCTCGCTTATGACAGCACCCAGAGTGCTGCAGGTGCCCAAAGGGAATTCCTGCAGTGAAAATCACGGATGTTGTTCTGCGGAGACGCAGATAGTGGGGAGTGATAGAGTGCGAGTGGCACCTGGTGAGAAAACAGCGGAGAGTGGCAAGGAGCCACGGCGCACACTGATCCGACATATGTTAAGTGTGTAGCAGGAGCAGCAACGTACGCACAAAAGAAAGGAGGAAGCCTGCAGGCACAACCTGATGAAATTACACAGGGCTTGTACTTGGGTTTGCGATTTTCTCCTCATCACTTTCCTCCCTTTCTGTTCCTGCAGAGGCCATCCCCACCTGGCCTCTCCGCGTGGCACAGCCCTTACCGGCCAGCTCAAACCAAAGGCCACGGTCAGTACTAACAGCTTGGCCAGAATTTTCCCTTACACGGGGGGAAATTTGGCGTGAAGCTGGTGGTGCTGGCTTCACATGGCAGAGAGCAGCTCTGCAGCGTGCCTGTCCTCAGAGCAATGCCTCACCATCAAACGAGACAATTTCAGCTGAGCTGAGAGCTGAGCTGCCTTCAGGCTGGGACAGGCTCAGGCGACGTCCCCGCTCCGCAGTCGGTCCCCCCTCAGCGCACAGCACACGTTTCGGTTTGATTGATTTTGTAATTGCTCGTTTAATTGAACAGTTACAGCAACACTATCAGGAAAAGGTTTCAGGGCTGGGAAGGGGGGCGGGGGGGGTGGGAGGGGATGGGGGTGGAAGGGGAATTGGAGCTGGGGAAAGAGCAAAATGGGTTTTTCCTTTTCTCTCACGATGAAAACAGAAGAGGAGCTGAGCTCCCTTTAGCAGGCACTGAGGAGGAGGAGAGCTGAAAACAATAAATTGCGAAAAGGAGAAAAATTATAAGTGGGTTGAAAAGTGTGGCAGGGCCAGAGGGTCCCAGGGACTGCTTAGCCTCTAACTGACATCCTCTTCCTGCTGGCTGTGAACGCTGGCATGAGGAAAATGGGCCACAGAGAAGGAAAGCCGGGAAGCTGTGTGGGCTGGAGGTGGGGGAGCAAGCAGCAGAAGATGCCTGTCTGCCTAAACAAGAGGCAAACGAGCAACGTGGAGAGATGAGGAAAGACATTCTTGTGTTGGAGAAGAGAGTGTCTGGAAGCAAAGCACATGTATAGGCAGGTCGGCGATTCAAAGGCGTGCAGGGTCAGGGGTGTACAAACCTAGTGGCCAAGGAACAGAGGCACACGGAGAGACGTATGCAAGGGAGAGATGTGCGCGTGGCATAACCTCGTACGAGAGAAATATCCAGGGAACGGGAGAATGGAGTCTACAGGAAAGTTGGGATGCACGGGAGTGAAAGGAGAGCACACAAACAGGAAAGGAAAGCAAGAAAAATAGGGAAAGAGAGAGGCAGACATATCCATAAAAGTAGGTGAGTGTGAGAGAAATCAGGGCATGTGTTAGTCAGTTTTATCACTGTGTCTGCTGTTGGATACGCTCTGCTATCAGCTTATGATTTGAGGTCGCCATTTCTTTGCACATCTGGAGCCGTGCCGTCTGGGGCTGCGTGGGCACTGCCCGCGTGTGTCTGTGCACTTTTTAGAGTCTTTCTGCCTCAGATTTGCATACGCTGCCCAGGCTGGTTTCCCAAGGAGGTGAACAGCCCCTAGTTGTTGGCACAGGGGCTATTTGCATCGCTCTTAATAGTGTTTGTGTACAATTGCGTGAAGGAGGACGTGTGTGGAAATCTACAACGTGCCCGTCTGTGCGGTGGGCACTGTGCACCGCCGCGTCTCGTAGTCCAGATGTGGTGGTGTCACCGCGTGCCCCTGTGTTATGTGTGTCTGAGCGCCAAGCATGTGCTCGTTGGGTGTGTGTCAGGAAAAGGACAGGAGAATCCAGACAGGGTCAGGGGGGAAGGTGCACACAGAGGCCATGGTGCAGCTCCAAAGCAAAGGAGATCAGGTTTCAGGAGAGCCTGGAGCTAGGGCTGGAGGGGGACAGGAGGTGGGCTCTGCTGCCTGCATTCCCTGGCAGGCAGCACAAGGCAGGTTTAAAGAATATCCTTCCATTTAGGAGTTTGTTTATTATTCTTAACTAAGCAGCTCAGACAGGCAAGCCGGCAGCACCGTATCCACATTGACTTCCCAGGAAGGCAGGGAAGGGAGGGACAGGAAGGCAGATTTCCAGGCTAAGGGACAAAGGGATTTATGTACCGCTGCGCTAGGGAAGGGGGCAAGGCTGCTTTGCCAACTATTTAGAAAGAAGGTGGAAGACAGTCAGCTTTGGGAGGTCGGAGTGGAAGCTGGGTGGGGTGCAGCCAGGGTATGGCAAACTGGCTCGTAGCTGCCGTGCTGTGCCAAAACCCAGCAGCACTTTTCAGTTCACTGCTACTTTTACACTTGGGAAGTTCGGGCAAACTTATTGAGAACCAGGAGCAGAGACTCAGGTGCATCTTCTCCCTTTTTCTAGGGAGAAATGGTCTCTTCTCTCTCTCCTGTTAAAATCCAATCAGGAGTCACAGGTCACCAAAATACTTGTGGCGATAGAAATTCCCTCACCTTGCAAGCATGTCCATACCAGGGAGTCAATGCACATTTCTCAGCTCTGGGTTTTGCATTGTCTGGCCCACCTAACAGATTTTCAGCTACTGCGGTGATAACCAGGAACACAGAAACCCAGAGAGAGAGACATTATTAGTGTGCATTTCTCATGGGGGGGGTGCCATGTATCTGTGGGCTTCCTTGACACGTAGATGATGGAGGAGGGCAAAGTTCTGGATGTCTAAGCAGTGCAAAATACACAGGAGCTGTTTTCTTGAATTCTGCTTTTGCATGCACACCAGCTCAGCTAAACATCGTCCATATGTGCAAAGATACATGGACCAGAATTTTGCAGCCAGCACCTTCCACGTCTCTGGGCTCCAGCGTGTAAGACAGAGCTGCAGATTCAGGCAGTGGGGCAGCCACAAGCAGACACCAAAACCTGCCCCACGTGCGAACGGGAGGGTTAGCGTCCTTGCAGCTCGGAGAGCAGGACTGCAAGGGAGGGAGTATCGTTGCCATTCTCCGAGTGCTGCTGTGTGTGCTCACACTGTCATGAAAATGAGGTCAGGGAAGGTCACTCAGTTCAACAGTATAAATCAAGGAGGAAAGGAGAGTGGAAGCCTGCAAATTCTCGGGAGATCTCACCGGTGGGGGGTGGCCAGGGAGAGCGGAGGAGCAGCTAATGAGGCCAAGAATGCCACACACGGGCGAAGCAGAAAATAACGGTGAATGAAAGCAGCCAAACGGCAGCAGCCAAAACAGAAGGCAGGAAAGCCCAGCCTCGGGTCCTTTATCCTGCGCTGTAACCAATGCTTCGTGTTAACTCGCAGGATTATTCTGCCAGAGCAGGCAGAAAGGCTCCACACCCTACAGTCCCGACCCGCTGACAGGAAACCTTTCACTGGAAACTTGCTTGCGTTTGGTGCAAAATGTCTCACTTCTGTTAGCAATTTGTTCCCCATCACAGGCATTCCTGGGAGAAGTTTGGCGGGGGTAGGAAACGGGCCAGGAGGGCTGCGTGCGGGGCGCTTCCACCTGGCGACCTGGTTAATAACACAATGGAGCAGACAGCCGGCCTTTCACCACCTCTGGCTCTCCTCCGTGTCCCTCATTCCACCTTTCACCCCCTCCCCCTTCATTTCTCCCCTTTCTCCTCCCTTTTGCCAGGCTCCTCTTCCCTCCCCGGTTTCTCTTTACCTCTCCTTTCATCCTTTTCTTCCTCTGCTGCCGTGTGCCCTCGGTGCATTCGGGCCTCGCTCTCCCCAGGCCTCCCAAACCCATCGCCTGTGCCCCGCCGCACCCCGAGGTGTGCTGGGGCTCTGGGCTTCCTCCTTGGGCTGGGTCTGAGGCTCCAACACGCTTTTTGTGATCAATTCCCCCCCCCAGCTCTCCCTGGACAGAAGTCTCCCTCTTCCCTTCCCCCTCGCTTTCTCTCCCTCACATAATATTTTCCATATGAAGAAACCTTCCTGAAGCCGCGCGCTGCCCTCTCAGCGAGTCTTAGGCGGGTTAGAGGAGACCCTGGGAGCCTTTAATCCTCTCTCTCTCGCTTGCTTTCATCCTCAGCCACAGCTGGACGCCCCATTGATGTGGAACAGACCAAACACCAGGCCTCTCGCTAAGCTGCTGCTGTGGGGCCTCTTCTCCTTTAGAGCCGCGCCGAGCCCATGGCCCATGTCCTGCGTGCAGAGTGCCGGTCCCGTGCTCCCCGCAGCCCCCGGCCCTGCCGCCTCCTCCCCAGCCAGGCTCCTCGCTACCGCTACCGTTTTCCCCGGCCACCTCCCACCACCCTGATATAAGACAAGCCCCCATCTCCTCCCTTATCCTGGCACTATCCTTTCAGCCAGGATTACTGAGCATCAATTTCCACTGCTTTGCAACCCCGCGGAGCACCAGGCCTGGATGAGGATGAGGCGTGCATTTGTGTTTCCCTGCTGAAGACGCATCTGACGGTGGTGTCCCCTGGCACGCTCCACTGTCTGGCAGAAAAGGCCTTAGGGCTGCAGCCTGCTTACAGTTTTGGGAAGAGGGGCCTTTGGCTGATCTCCTTGGGCACGCTGCAGAGCAAGGCAATGATGTGCAGCTTCTCTTAAGGGATTCTGCAGCATGCACAAGGCGGCCTCGCGCAGACACCTGCAGCGTTAGAACCCAAGGGAATGGTGTCAAGCTGCGACAGGGGAGGTTCAGGCTGGATATCAGGAAGAGGTTCTTCACCGAGAGGGTTGTTGCACATTGGAACAGGCTCACCTGGGATGTAGTCTCCACACCAAGCCTGTCGGAGTTTAAAAAGTGTTAGGACTGTGCTCTTAGTCATAGGGTCTGAATTTTTGGGTAGATCCGTGTGATGCCAGGAGTTGGACTCGATGATCCTTGTGGGTCCCTTCCAACTCGGGATATTCTATGGTTCTATGATTCCAGGGGAAGCTGGGCAGAGTGACAAACTGCCACACTACGCCACCTCCCACTGCCCAGGAGACCCCCACCAGCCCCTCACATGGCTACCCCCGGCTCCAGCCCCCCCAATTTCACTCCGGCCACGGGGAAAGAACCAGCGCGGCCCCGAGAAGCCAGAGCTCCAGGCGGCCGGCGGCCCTCGGAGCCCCCCGCGGGCCGGCCCCATTCGCGGTCCCCCTCTGCCCCCTAGCGGTCCTGCGGCGGGGAGCGGCCCCCTGGCGGCCGGGGACACCGGGCCGGTGGTCGCAGCCCCCAGGAGGCTGCGGCGGGGGTTTCGCGGCCATGAGGAATGGCAGCGAGGAGGTAGAGTTTCTGTGGAAGGGGAGAGAAGGGCAAGGCTGCACCCCCCAGTGGATGCGCAAGCAAAGGAAAGTTCAGGGGGCTTTGGGGATGTTCATGAAGTCAGCAGAAAATAGGCGGATTGATGATTTAGTTTGGAGAACTAAAAGGATTCAAGCTGTCAGAAACACGGCCTGGGAGGGGAAATTAAAAGGACTGGGGACGGTTAGTCTGGAGTGGAAAGGCTGTGCGGAGGCATGGCAGGAGCCTGCACAGCAGGAGAAAGGGAAGCATCTGTTCTCCGTGTCTGTGGCAGACACAGAAAGGAGAGAGGCGTTAAATAGCAGGGAGACTCAGGTGTTAGGGAAAGCTTTCAAGTCAGGATGATGCAGCACTGAATGCTGCAACCTGAACTAGTTAAAGAGATCCTCTGAAACGACACAGGAGGAGTTGATCCTACAGAGTGTCACTGGAGTGGATTAAGTGACCTCCTGAGATCCCATCCGTCTCATTTTCTGTGCTGCTGTAATTAAAATCCATATTGATCCTCTGTCAGAGACACAGCAAGAGGACCACCATCCTTACTTCTTTGCTGCTCCCAACAAGCTGGGTCCTGCACAGACATCTCATGACCTGTCCTGCTCCTGAGAGCTCCTCTGCTCCAAGGCAGGACTTCCAATAGGCATGGTAAACGTGGAGGCAGTGCCTCAGCCTTTCTCGCAGCACTGTGGCACAGTTCTTGGCTCAGTTTGCAGGCAACTTGTTGCAGAAACTGAACTAATTGCAGGCTCTTGGGATTTGTTCCTAAGAGAACCAGTGCATTCCTCCTTGTTATTGAGCATCAAGTGCCTGATGAGAGAGGGATTTGGGGAAAAGACAATGCGGAGATATCTAGCACAAAATGATTAGCCAAAACGTATTGTTAATAAGCTGCTTATTCATATAATTAGAAATTATTTGCAGCCAGGGTGTCAGTACAGTCTCTCTGCACTGCTCTGACGGAGCAAGGCAGGTAGGTACTGGCCCAAGGGAGACCACTGTGAGCACATCTGATGGTGGTGGGAAGGCAGAGGAATTTACTGCCACTTTATTTTGTTATTGTCACTGTCTTGAAGGGCAGAGAAAGGCACGGTAATTTCAAGGGGAGGGAATCTGCCAGGCCACACTGACTGGAGCAATGCTTCCCACTGTGTCAAGCACGAGGTGTCTGGGAAGCAGCAGCAGAAGCGTCCCTCTCCTGTGTCCCTGCAACAGCTAGAATGAGAGTAAGCACAAGACAAGTAAACCCTGCCATTTCTTGTGCTTCCCAAGGCAGCTACCCAAGGCAGAGATGGCTGTGGAAGAGCCGAGTCTACCCCTGAACTGTGACAGCCATGGCCAAAGATACTTTGGTTGTGGCTATGTGACCATCGTGGCTTGACAATTGAACTAGAGATTTCCACAGGTGGATTTGCTCTTGAGGAGAGCTGGCTGCATCCTGATTACCAGGAGAAAGGGTCCTAAGGGAGGCCAAGGGAAAGGAGGGGAAAAGCCACAGAAACCATTCCCCATTCCCTCCATTAGATCTGCCCAGCGGCTGCACAAACACAGGCATACGGCACTGCACCCCACCACATCTTCCTCCTTCCCATACCTCCATGGGGTTGAAGCCAAGCTTGCAAAGCACCGAGGCTCCTCTACAAGGAGAGGCTGAAGGTGCTTGGGTTGTCTGGTCTGGAGAAGAGAAGGCTCAAAGGCAACCTCATTGTTCTCTGCACCTTCCTGAGGAAGGGACACGGAGGTAATGGTCCCTTCTCCCCAGTAACTGATGACAGGACACATGGGAACAACACAAAGCTGTGCCAGAGGAGGCTCAGACCAGACAATAATAAAAATTTCTTTATTATGAGGGTGGTCAGACACTGGAACAGGCTTCCTAGAGAGGTAGTAGCTGCCCCGTGCCTGGCCGCATTCAAGAGGCATTTGGATAATGTCCTCAATAACATGCTTTAACTTTTGGCTAGCCCTGAAGTCCTCAGGCAGTTGGACTTGATGAGCTTTGTAGGCTCCTTCCAACTGAACTACACTATTATTCTGAGGCCAAGGGCTGGCTGACTTTAGTGATGTTGCTAGTGCAAGTGTCAGCACTCTTTCTGAGGCTGTCCCAGGGGTCTCTCAAAGACAACAGCTTGTCCTTGAATTCCAACACCTCGATGTCCTTATCAATAGAATTTAGCCAGTTCAGATGACAATTAAATTACTCAAGTATGAATTTGGTTGTTAAACTGTAGTGAAAGATTTCTGTGCTGAGCCAAGTAGTAAGCCACAAGGCTCAGTCACTTCCTCCAACAGTGCCAGTGTGGGATAGGAGGGTACAGAGAGAAGGTAACTGCTATTGCTCTGATCTGCCTTCAACACTGCCCCCTCTCTTGGCTCCAGCACAGGCACAGAGTTATGATTCCTCCTGCTTCTGCTCTTCTCTTTTCCAGGTAAGGAAGGGATGCAGCAGTATGAGAGGCAAAGGGATCCTGGGTACAATTTTTCTCCTGCATTTGTCTAAGATCCTGTATAATGCATAGTATCCAGCATTAGAAGAGTTTCCTGAAAGTCAGAAAAAGGTGAAAAACTTCTCCCTAGCAGGAGTTTTATACTAACACATTTGATAATGCGCTGAGGCCACTCAGGTGTGAACATTGATATGCTTCTCCCTGCTCTGCTGTGGTGGTAACAGGAAAGGAGAGGTGGAGTCCTTCTATCAAAAACCTGCTGCTGCACCTAAATCCAGCAGCTTCTTCTTCTCAGAACTCAGGACACTGTGGGAAAAGAATCACAGAATCATTAGGGTTGGAAAAGCCCTCCAAGATCACCTGGTCCAACCATCCCCCTACCACCACTATCACCCACTAAACCATATCCCCAAGCACCAGGCCCAACCTCTCCTTGAACACCCCCAGGGACAGTGACTCTACCACCTCCCTGGGCAACCTGTCCCAACGCCTGGCTGCTCTTTCTGAGAATGTATGTCTCCTCATTTCCAACCTGAACCTCCCCTGGCACAACTCGAGGCCATTTCCTCTAGTTCTATCACTGGTTATCTGTGAGAAGAGGCTGACCCCCAGATCCCCACAGCTTCCTTTCAGATTGCTGTAGAGAGCAATGAGGTCTGCCCTGAGCCTCCTCTTCCCCAGACTAAACATCCCCAGTTCCCTCAGCCTCTCCTGACAGGACTTCCAGCCCTTCTCTGGACACGCTGCAGGGCCTTGATTTTATTCTTGTAACAAGGCCCCCAAAAACTGAACACAGTGCTTGAGATGCGGCCTCAGAGAAGTTGCTGAAGGAGAGACAGAGAGAGCAGGCAGTGTGCGAGGTACACAGCTGAAATCAACCTCTGCTGGGACACGGCTGAAATCAGGGACAGGATTTAATCTGTGAAGGCTTCATCCCATAGTGGGTATGTAGTTTGTGGAAGATGTGTGTTGTCGTGTCTCTTAGCCAGGATCTATACTGTGCTTCTTATGCCTTGCAGTGGTCCAGTACCACCCTCTGTCATAAGTCCCTGTAACATCCAGAACTACACCGATGTGAGGAGAGCCTGGTACAGAAGGAAAGACAGAGATGAATATGATACCTTAGCCATCACTGATTACTGTCTATCAGCATATCTCAGCAAGGTTTGTACAGAGAGAAACACGGTATTGATGACACCCAGAAGGGGATGATCACTGTCACAATGCAGAAGCTGCAAGTTCAGGACTCAGTAGCGTGCTGCTGTCCACACTATGCACATTCTCATTTTCTCATGAATAATTGAGATTAAGTTGTCTGTTTCTAAGAGTGATTATTTCTTTCTGAGGAAAATGCAGGCCATTTTGTAGATTTCTACCTCATTTTTTTCTGCTTTTCGGTGGTTTGTAGTAACCTCTCCCAGGTTACTAAGAATCACAATAGCCATAGCAGGTCAGATCAAAGGTCTCCAACAGTGGCTAAAGCAGATAATTAGTTAGAAAGAGTATAAAAACAGAGAGGCACGAAAAAACGGTTGTCCAGAATACTCTCCTAGCCTGCAGCAATTCCCTGCAGAGGGCATTTTTATTATAAGAGCAATGACTAAATTCCTTTATCTCTTTAATTCTTCCATTTGTTCTGCTAACACATAAAAACTTTTGGTACGTGAACATCCTGTGGCAGTGAGCTCCACACTTTATGCATGCATGCATGCATGGAAAATTTCCTTTTCTCCTTGTATCCTAGCCAGTGACTTGCTTCTTGTAAGACAATGAATTATTGCTCCTGTGCTCTTTCCCTGCTATTCCCAATTTTATACACTCCTGCATTATCATCCCTGTTCTTTCCTTTCCAAAATGTTGTTTTAGTCTTTGCTGTACATAAGGTGCCCCAGATCTTTCTCTGTCTTGGCTCTTTATCTCTGATCACCAACTTAGCTGACTAACTCAAGAGTAGAGACTCCACAGGTTTCTGTTGTAATATGCTTTGATTTATTTGGGGGCATAGTTTTATTATTCTAAACGTTTTTCAAGAACACAAAATATTTGGAATTTCTTTTACTTAGTATCCCAGGTCAATTCGACCCTCCCATAGTTAGCTAAAATGTCTGTGAACTGGATTATAATACTGTGCTTATTCTAATAATGGGAAACTGATGCAATTGGATGTTTTACCTGGACATTACTAACCGGTTTGACCTTATCCAGAAACCCAAGGATATGTAACTAGGGAGATGGAGACTGTCTCTGCTGAGTGCCCCTACAATGTGTTGTATTTTTACATGTGTAAAGATTACAAGGCTGTGCAGGAAGGCTGGTGCAGAAAGACACATGGGAAAGAGTGTGCTGTCCTGGTCAGTACAGAAAAGGTGACCAGCACCTCTGAGAATAACACTGAAAAAGGAAGATACACCATAAATTATAACATCCAGAAGGGAGTTCTCAACATCACCATGGAAAAGCTCACAGTATCACAGTACAAGACACTGGAGAATACTGGTGATCATGTTAATTTGTGATCATTCTCAGCTCTCCTGAATAAAGGAAATTAAGCTGGCTGTTTTCATAGGTGAAAGCATTTTATTATTATTATTATTATTTTAATTGGAGAAACTTCTTTCTCCTCATTTTCCTTGCAGAAGAACTCACTTTGTGCCCCACCTCCTCCACCCATTCTCTCCTCTCCGTACTCCACAGTTCCTCTTATCTGTTCAGCTGCTCCTGAACCCCAGCTCCCTCACCATATCATCTCCAGTTCCTGAGTCGTACTGGGAATCAAAGGACAGGAAGAGCCAGGAGGCCATGGTTAGCTGTCCATTTTCACAGCCAGCTGAGTGCCAGCCATGCCAGGAGCTGTTTGAATGGCTTATTTCAGTATTTCCACTGTTTTCCCTGTACTTAAAATCACCTCAGCCGTGCCTATAGAGACCTCGCTGTCAGTACGCCGCCTCAGCAGCTTCACTCTTGACCATCCACACAGTTTTACTTTGTTACCTGTCACCAACAAGGTCAGTCTTTCCTCTGAATGTATTTTACTTGAAGATGGAACAGGAAATGTCTTCTGCTGCTTCTTCTCCAAAGACTCTTTTCAGTCCACTGAAACAGCCGTCGGTAATGAGGTACAAATAAAACAAAACAGGTGAGCTGTCCCTCACTGCCAGGTAAAAGGGGTATCAAAGGGAAGAAAATGACAGGTTCTGTCAGGCAATGCCCACTTTTGCCCTAAGTGACAAAAGAATCCCCTTTGTTTATCAGCAAAGCAAGTGGGTAAGAGCGGAAAAAGATAACCTAGCTTATCTCACAATTGCAAAACTTGTTGACAACGTTCTTCACAAAAATAAATAAATCAATATATAAAATAAAAAAGAGAGGGGCCAAGAAGCTGTAACATTATAGGACAAGGAAAAAAATCTTAGACTACAAAACTGGTAAGGAAAAAATAAAAGGCAAGCTGCTATTTCACCACCTGTGGGAAAAGAAACCCATGAGGCTACCCACAGAGCTGTGGCCTCTCTGCCTCACACTTTGAAGGGACTTTGGGGAAGAGCCTGGGCAGGGGGCACCTGGGGAGCCCAGAAGGAAGGGCTGAGCCACAGCAAAGGACCTGCCCTGGCTCCCAAGCCTCGGCACAGCCGATGGAGTGCCCCATTGCCACTGGTGTGAGGGCAGAGTGTAACAATGACCAAACGAGAGCAGCAAAGGGCCTCTGGTGTCAGGACAGGCCACGCTCTGCTCCCGGCCACTTCCCCAAATGCACCCTGAGCTCATCTTGATACTCGCTGTCATTGCAAAACATGGTGAAGGAGTTCCGTGGGAAGGCAAAACCTCAGGCACTTCCTCCAGTGGCGTCAGTGGGAGGCAGGAGGGCGCACCGGGCAGACGCGTTGGAACGGGGAGCGTTGGGCAGCAATCCCCGACAATGCCCCTGCCCTGCGCTTGAGGAGGCCATGGAGCTGCGAGTCGTCCTCCTGCTGCCGCTCTGCTTCCCAGGTACGAGGAGGGCTGGGCATGGCTGGGGCTTCCCACGGGACACCCTTCCCCAGGCCTGCTGCCTGCAGAGCCCTGCAGTGGTGGGGCACCACTACCGGCAGTGCTGGGAGCTGGGGAAGGGAAGGGAAGGGAAGGGAAGGGAAGGGAAGGGAAGGGAAGGGAAGGGAAGGGAAGGGAAGGGAAGGACAAGCCCCACTTCAGACCACCCCACACCTGGCTCCTCCAGGCTCACAGCCCAACCCAGCCCTGCACCAGCTCCCCTCTCCCTCACCACTTCTGCTATTCACAGGTCTCCAAGCACAAACACCTGAGGAGCTGAACCAACGCGAAGGAAGCAATTTCTCTGTCCTGTGTCCTTACCCACCAGAGGCTGTGCCCTGGGAACCGAAATCCTGGTGCCGCTGGACAGATCAAGGATGTCAACATCAAGTGGCAATAAGTGGCACAAGAACAGAGTCATACACAGCCTGGGCCAGACAGGGGCTCATTACCATACAAGATGAGCCCAGACGCAGGATTTTTTCCATCACCATGACTGACCTCCAGGTGGAAGATTCAGGCACCTATTTCTGTGCTTACAGTCAAAGCAATGTTCCACTGAAGAGGATCTCACTGAATGTTTTCAAGGGTGAGTAGCTTATCCCCACACAAACTCCAGTCCTGTCAGGAGGCAACGTCACTGCTGCCCCTCTCCATCCTCCTCCTGCACACAGCGAGCGGCTTGCCCCAACCCCATCCATCAGCCCCCACCCTCCTGCCCTCACTCGCCACCTTCCCTGCTCGCAGAGCACGGGGTGAAGGAGCCCTGCAGACCCCGCTGGCCCCAAGGTGCACGGCTCCCTGCGGCCCTGCCCAAAGTGCCCTGCCCGGGCTGACGGCCACAGCCTGGCCCAGGTGCCCAGCTCGAGCTGGGAGATGGATGCCCTCACGCCCCAGATCACAGGTCAGACACCGCGTTTGTTGTTGTGCAGAGTTTCACAAGTGGGAGTTGGACAGTCTCTCTGTGCAGTGCCCGTACCATGAGCAGGATTACAGCTACAGAAGAAAAGCCTGGTGCCGATATCTACGTCAGACTGACGGGTGTGAACTCGTGGTGAGCACAAGTACCACTTATATATGGAGTATCAACAAAGCCCAGAAAGACAGAGCCTCGATCCAGGATGACATTCAGAAAAGGACTGTCACCATCACCATGGAGAAGCTGCAGGCACGGGACTCTGGTGTGTACTGGTGTGCAATCTACACACCCTACACATCCAGTCCATTCACCCGGATAATGGAGGTCCGGCTCTCTGTGGCCAAGCGTGAGTACCTGCTGGCAGATTTCAGCCTCGCCTCCCCTGCTTGCTCTCCCTCCTGACCTGTGCCCCACCACCAAGAACCCGACCCTGTCTCCATCTCTGTCTCTCTGCACAAGCTTCTGTCTGCTTCTGCACAGGGTTGTTAAACACCTCCCTGCTACCTGCAGATCTCTGCCAGGGTGATTTTCTGCCTGCACTTACAGCACTTCTGCCACGTCCTGGGCTTGATTCACAGAGCAGGGCTCCTCTGGAGCCCCTTGCCTCTCCCTCCCACCTTGCCATCCTTCTGCTGCTTCTCCTGCTCCCGGTAGCTCCCGAAGACACGGGTCACAGCCTGGGCACCTTGTCTGTGTTGGCTGTCCCAGCACGCCCGGACTTACACCCATGGTAGCAATGGCAGGGAAGTTCAGATGGGGGATCACAGAATCACAGAATTTCTAGGTTGGAAGAGACCTCAAGATCATCAAGTCCAACCTCTGACCTAACACTAACAGCCCCCACTAAACCATATCCCTAAGCTCTACATCTAAACGTCTTTTAAAGACCTCCAGGGATGGGGACTCCACCACTTGGTGACTCCACCACTTGGGCAGCCCATTCCAATGTCTAACAACCCTTTCGGTAAAGAAGTTCTTCCTAACATCCAACCTAAAACTCCCCTGGCGCAACTTAAGCCCATTCCCCCTCGTCCTGTCACCGGGCACGTGGGAGAACAGACCAACCCCCACCTCGCTACAGCCTCCCTTGAGGTACCTGTAGAGAGCGATAAGGTCACTCCTGAGCCTCCTTTTCTCCAGGCTGAACAAGCCCAGCTCCCTCAGCCGCTCCTCGTAAGATTTGTTCTCCAGGCCCCTCACCAGCTTCGTAGCCCTTCTCTGGACTCGCTCAAGCACCTCCATGTCCTTCTTGTAGCGAGGGGCCCAAAACTGAACACAGTACTGGGATGCACAACAGCCCAGTAATTCTTCTTCTCTTCTTGTTTGTGATTGCAGGACCAGCTGCAACAACGTTGTCAGTTACTACAGGCACGAGTCAAACTCACCCTCCAGGCAACAGCACACAAGCACAGTAAGGCCAAAAGAAAGCCTCTGAGCTGGAACTCAGACAAGAGTTACTGATGTCCTGTCCACGATAGTCCTGTCTTGCTGGGGCAGGCAGTCTCTGGGCATTGCAAAGACTCCCGCTTACAGAGGAGCTGGATGGGACAGGCGTCCTTACCATGGGTGACCTCTCCTCTTCCAGTTCCTGCCCAGAGCCTAATTACACAGGGAGAAGCAGACTGATGAAATCAAGTTGTACCTTCCTGGAAATGTAGTTGTCTACCTAACTCTTTGGGCTGTTGTCTTTGTAGAAATAGTAACCCTGAGATTCTGTCCCAAAGTCTGTCTTGACTTTTTTTATTCCTCGCCATGAATAGTTAACAGTGAAGTAATCCTTGGCTACTATTTCGTCCTTCAGTTGCCAGGTTGTTAAATGTAAAGGAATTTCTTTCCCCATTAGGTATCTGTTGTTATGAATACTACATCAGCATCCAAGAGTACGGTCATACATCATCTCCTAGTTTGCAAGGTGCAGGAAAACCTAGGAGGAAAAAAGCAGTACCTGCTTCAGAGAGCCTGGAATTGTGCTCTGAACTTTAAATAGTGGTTTGTTCTAAAGGGACAAATAGTAAGTTTAGCAAAAACTCAGAAGGCACAGCCAGTTACAACAATCAAGACAGAATTCCTCCCAAAGAACCTGATCCCCTCCTTCCAAGTACATGAAAGCTATTCCTGCCCCTTTTTTGGATCCCGGTTGGTAATGGGCTATGCCAGCATCATGCTGTGCTGTTATTACACTGGTAACTCCTTTGCTCTTCCTGCTTTAGCTCAAATGTAAACAACTACATCATAATCTCTGTGGTCCTGTACCTCCTGCTGCTCCTGGTACTTACCATCTCGATAACATTTTGCATCAGGCACCACAAAAAGCTGAAGAGAAGAGGTATGTGGAAACTGGTGATGCCTCATTTTCTATTCCGGCTTTCTCTGACCAGCATTTTTTCACTCCAAGTGAGCTCATTCCCACCTCACTGTGCTCTGGAGAAGATAAGGCATGTACAGCCTGGGAGGCCTCAAGGCAGGCTATTTGCTGTGATCTCCTCTCACAGTGAGTCAAAGGCACGTCCCTCCAGACATGCACAGAATGTGTCCTAACATTTCAGAGAAGTAAAATTGGGGCTACGTGTTCACCAGATTCAGGGTAGATGGGTCCAATTGGCACACCCATCGCTTCATTCACTGGCCTTTCCTAAAACTCGTGTAGCTCAGACAATACCCAGGCGTTGTCACAGATTTCTCTGCTCCTAAAACCTATGGTTATGGTTCTTTCCAAAGGTAACAGACAAGCAGAGGACACCTGTGACAAACCAGAGGGCACAACACAGGTAAGGAAAGTGACTGATTTCCCACACAGCACCTCAATCCTTTCCCAATAGTCTGTGAGGAGCTGGCTGACCCATGGGATGAGGGCCTTGGTGCTCACTTTTGGTTGTGAGCATGAGGGGAAATGATATTTAATGTCACCAGAGAAAGGAATGTTGCTAGATGGAGAGAAAGATGGCAATGGCAGGAAACTCCAGTGGGGAAAACAAAACAAAACAAAACAAAAACATACACAGTGGAGCAAATTATAGTAATTCCTGTGAAATGACTCAAAGACTAGAAACCAAGGCTAGAAGATGAGGTTGTAACAAATATCAAGGAGATGAGATGAAGGAAAGAATTTTCTGTCCTTTCACCTCTGTCATGACCAAACGTAATTATTTTACACAACTTCTCCTTTTCCCCTAGTAAAATCTTGTTCCCTTGATAACAGCTGTGTCTTGGCTCTGAATCATGCTAACAGTTGTTTACCCTTTCTTTTCATAGCTTCAGAGCACCGAAAGAATGGGAAGTCCCAAGGAAGACAGCAAAGACCTAAAATATGTCACCCTGGACTTTAAATTACAACCCAGCCCTGAGGAACCTCTTTATTGTAATGTTGAACCAAATCAGGCTCCCAAGAACCCCAAAGATGAAACTGTGGAATATGCTATCATTGCACTCAGTTAACAACAACAACAACAGCAACAACAACAAGAATGAAGCACAGAACCCCACAATAATCCAGAAATGGGAGGAAAGAACTGGAAAAAGAACTGGAATAGAAAGTGGGAATGGGGAGAAGAAAATGTGTGCATGGACACTGGGGAAAGAGCTTTGGTTTTGCTGTCGTGTATGTTGCCTATGCATTTTAAGACCTCTCTCCTATTAGAGGCCAGTAGAGAATTCTGTCACAAGGATGCAGATTCTCTCAGGCCAGAAAGAGGTGCTGGTTAAGTCTCAGGATCCCTTGCACATTTGCTTTTTTTTGATTCTATTAAAATGCAGACTCTTACGGAGAGGCAGGTGTGGAGGAGTATCCTTTTGAAAAAGAGCAGTATTCGCCTGGCCGTGGGTGGGTTTTGTATTTCAACTGTATACACTTGTAGAAGCTCTATCCCACTCCTAAGGGTTCAGTTATTATGGCCAGGCAAACTTCACAGAATCACAGAATTTTCTAGGTTGGAAGAGACCTCAAGATCATCAAGTCCAGCCTCTGACCTAACACTAACAATCCCCACTAAACCATATCCCTAAGCTCTACATCTAAACGTCTTTTAAAGACCTCCAGGGATGGTGACTCCACCACTTCCCTGGGCAGCCCGTTCCAGTGTCTAACAACCCTTTCGGTAAAGAAGTTCTTCCTAAGATCCAACCTAAAACTCCCCTGGAACACTTATTCCAGTGTTCTAGGATTAAAATCTTACCTTGCTGCCATGGGTTTCATTTGCCATGCTATGGGTGGGGGATTTGAGCTCTGGAGTATAGGAATAAGCAGAACCAACATCTGCCTGACAGCAAGTAGCTTGAGTGCTTCAACGAGCTGAAATACTGCATTGCAAATTTTGCAGACTGAAGGTTCTGTTATATAAATATGAACACTAGAAAGTATTCCAGATAAAAAAATAGTGATGCATATATGCAATACGTATATTTTTCGATACTTAATGCAAATCCCTGTATAACCTAAACTTATCAGTCTGGTTAGGTAATAATTAAGATGGTAAGAGGCTTTCAAACTAAAGCCAAATATCTAGATGTTGATCAAGAAGAGCATGCATGCTGGATTTGGGGTGAGGGGAATGAGGGTGATATCACTACTGAGTGCAAGTACGAGCATCTCTTTATGGAGTGCAGAGGGTTCTGGGGTGGATTCAGTGTGTGGGTTACATTCATGAGAGCCTTCAACACTATATCCTCCAGACAACTCAATTATTTCCCGGCTTGAGGGTTGAATTTGCTGTCATGGTTATCTGTAGCAACAGCATATTTATGGAGTCTCTGAGGCCTGTACACTGAAAACAGAATGAAGGAACAGGTGAAATGTGAAGTTACAGTTACAGCTTTCCATGTGTAGTTTGTGCATACTACCCCATCCTTCCACCATGTCCTAACTGGAGACTCTTTACTCTGTTTAAAAACTTTTGGCTGGTCTGCTGTCCTACAGCCTCTGTTCCTCACCAACTGGCTGCATAAACCAAAGCAGTGTAGGATAAAGACAAGTGGGGAGAACATAGAATCATAGAATCATTAATGTTGAAAAAGCCCTCCAAGATCACCTGGTCCAACTATCCCCCTACCACCAATGTCACCCACTAAACCATGTCCCTAAGCACTATGTCCAACCTTTCCTTGAACACCCCCAGGGACAGTGACTCTACCACCTCCCTGGGCAACCCGTCCCAATGCCTGGCTGCTCTTTCTGAGAATAAATGTCGCCTAATTTCCAACCTGAACCTCCCCTGGCGCAGCTTGAGGCCATTTCCTCTAGTTCTATCACTGGTTATCTGTGAGAAGAGGCCAACCCTCAGCTCCCCACACCTTCCTTTCAGGTAGCTGTAGAGAGCAATAAAGTCTGCCCTGAGCCTCCTCTTCCCCAGACTAAACACCCCCAGTTCCCTCAGCCTCTCCTCACAGGACTTGTGTCCCAGGCCCTTCACCAGCTTTGTAGCCCTTCTCTGGACATGTTCCAGGGCCTCGATGTCCTTCTGGTAGTGAGGGGCCCAAAGCTGAACACAGTACTCAAGGTGTGGCCTCACTAGAGCAGAGCACAGGGGGACGATCACCTCCCTGGTCCTGCTGGCTACACTATTTCTGATACAAGCCAGGATGCCATTGGCCTTCTTGGCCACCTGGGCACACTACTGGCTCATGTTCAGGTGAGCATCAAACAGCACCCCCAGAAACCCCCAGATCCTTTTTCTCTGCACAGATTTCCAGCCCTTCTGCCCCAAGCCTGTAACCTTGCATGAGGCTGTTGTGGCCAAAGTGCACAACCCAGCACTTAGCCATGTTGAACCTCATCCCACTGGCCTCTACCCATCGACCCAACCTGTCCAGGTCCCTCTGCAGGGCCTCCCTACCCTCTGGCAGATCAACACTTCCCCCCAGCTTGGTGTCGTCTGTAAACTTACTGAGGGTGCACTCAATTCCCTCATCCAAATCATCAATAACAATATCAGAGAGGACGGGCCCCAACAACAACCCCTGGGGAACACTACTCATGACCAGATGGATTTCACTCCATTCACCACCACTCTCTGGGCCCGGCCATCCAACTAATTTTTAACATAGCAGAGTGCACTTGACCAAGCCATGAGCCACCAGCTTCTCCAGGAGAATACTGTGGGAGACCATGTCAAAGGCCTTGATGAAGGCTAGGTAGACTACATCTACAGGCTTCCCCTCATCCACCAAGCAGGCCACCCGGTCATAGAAGGAGATGAGGTTGGTCAGGCAGGACTTGCCTTTCATGAACCCATGCTGGCTGGGCCTGATCCCCCAAGTGTCCAACATATGCTGCGTGATTGCATTCAAGATGACTTGTTCCAAGTCACCTTTCCTGGCACTGAGGTCAGGGTGCCAGGAAATGAGTGCCAAAATGAGTGTTTCTGGAGAAAGGAAGGAAGGAAACAAGATGTGGTACTACATCAGAGGAATGGAGAGGGCACTGGGGTGTTTTGGAACAGAACTTGGCTTGCTCTGCCAGCTGCAACGATGAGCCCTGATATATAAATGAGGAAGGTCTTGTACAGACAGTAGCACAGAACAAGAAACTGGTAGGCTTAGCAAAGAAGTTGCAGGAAGTATGAGAAAGACAACAGAGGAAGAAGCAGAAGAGGGCTGTTCTCAACATCAGGTGATATAAGGGAAGTGACAGTACTTTAAGAGTGGATTATTTACAGATGTAAATGTCCAAGAGAGTCAAACACGTAATTTATTTATAGATCTCCAGTGTAGCTCTGATACAGGCTGGCAATTTTTAGGTACTCTGAGGTACCATTTTCTTAAACACTAACTAGAGGAAAGAAAAAGAAAGCACATTTATTAATGGGTAGACCTTCATGTTTATCTGCCTGTTTCTGTAAGTTAGAAAGTAGTAGTAAGTAGTCTTTACCAGCTCTAGCATGGAAGATCTCCAAGTAAATAAATCAAAAATAAAAAGGGCAGCCAATGAGTTTGCTAATGCTACTGGAGACCATCACATGATGTTCTGTTTCAGGCTGTCTAGACTAAACTCTGGCGGTGAGTGGGCAATGCTGATGCCTGAATTTTCAGCTTGTGAAAGAAATGCCCGTCCCTGATGAATTGCTCAATACACAGGCCGAAAAAGATGCCAAGTTCCTGTGCTCATTCCTTCCGGCAGAGCAGGGAGGGGGGAAAAGCAAGCTGCTCTTGGGCAACCATCCTTTTTGCTTTTGTCCAGACTGATCTCTTGACTCCTTCTCTGCTGGGTAGACATGGAGAAGCTCACGCACCTCATCTTGTTGCTTTTGTCAGGTAAGAAAGCATGCATGGCCTTGGGTTTCAGTTAACGGGCAGGGTAAAGGACTGGTATAAACTTACTCTATCTGTGCCTCATATAGGATTGATAATACTACAGGATAAGACAGGCCATGAGATAAAGTAGCTCTTTCTGGATGCAAAGGCATCTTCGTGGTAGCATGCAGCTCTTCGGAAACCAATAAAAACTCTTATTATGATTGAAGTTTGCTCTTTTCTCTTAATTTAACAAAGGGCCAGCAATGATCCAAGTGCTCACCTTTTCTCACAAGGATCCTTTTGAGTCAGAACAGGAGTCTTATGGGCCTTCTCAGAGGAAATTGCAAAATCCTATTTGTTTGCATTTGTAGGGGGTTGAATGTAAATTGCAGCAGCTGTGGTTCAAGAGGAGAAAAATAAAATTCATTGAAGCAGGGACCTCTCCTCTGAAATCTTAGGCATCACTGTAAGCTGAGAAGAATATCTCTGTAGAGAGCAACACTCCCAGTCTCTATTTTCAGCTTGAAGAGCAATGTCCACCTGCAGTGAGAAACAAGGCACAGGATCTAGCTGGTATTCCCAGCTCAAAGCTTTCCCTCTCCAGCCAAATTTTGGAGAGCCTAGATATCTGAAAGACTGCACAGAAAGATAACAAATGCAGGCTTTGGGAGCACAGAAACCTATTTCAATTATGACAAAAATCTGAATGAACTTGGAAAAAAGTCCACTCTATTTTTTCCGGAAGCAAGCAAAAAGGGAGAACAAAAACAAACAGTAAAGGACCCGTCAGCAGAATTGGCTGAAAAGATAATGACACCGTTTTTCCACAGGGGCATAAGCAAATCTTTAAATGACATGATTCTGATCAAGACATTTTTGCAGTGGTGTTTCTGGTCAGTAAAAGAAGTACGTGGGGACTGCCACTGAACTGAAGAAGCTAACTGAACTAGGGGCAAGGAATGGTCCACAAGAGAAATAAGAGAGGGAGTTAAAATGTTTAGTTGGCTTGCACAGGGCTGGACTGGACATGCAGGGAGGTAAGCCTTGACTGGAACTACCCAGTGGAGCAAAATATCAGGATAAAGGCTTGTAGGTGTTAGAAAATTGAAGAGCATAGCTCCACTTTTATGCTTACTTCTAGGAAAGCCTGAAAGACCTTCAGTGTTTTGTTTTGTTTTAGTTTACAATTCACTTAGAATTTTTATGATTATTTTAAGACATGTTATTAAAAGGCTCTGCCAGCACAAAGTCCTCACAATGACCTATTTTTTAATTTACTTCTGTTTTAGCATTACTTATGGTTTCACAGAAGCCTCAGAATTTTTTCACTAGAAATACAAATACTTCCATAAACACCACACTGCACTTCTCTCCTGAATTATTTATAGTTAAGACAGTCCCTTCTGTCTTTGCCCACCACAAAGAGGAATGGAAATTAGAAATAAGGGACTAATGCAAAATATATATATATATATATGTATATATATATATATATATAAAGAAGCTGAAGACCAGTTATCAACAGGATTAAAATTTAAAGGATATTAAAAAACAGGGTGAAAACATCTGCTAACTCTAGGAGTCAGATTAAGAGGTAACCTGCTAAACAGCTAGTTGGGCACTTGTAGGTATCACTTCCAGCATCTACTAAGATGTTTTGCTTCCTTTGGGTGTGTAAAGCCCTTAAAATTGGGGTAATCTTCATGGGCATTTACTGCAAAGGACCTTTTTCACATCAGAGTGCACATCGGAGCCAAATCTATACTTTTGAACATATGTGGAATCTATGAATCTTTGTTGCCTTTGAACCTTTGAACCTTGCTGCAGCTGTGTTCAAGTAGGCAGGTCAGAGGCTGCAAAGTAGGGGTGTTACAGCAAGACAAACCTGAAAGTTACTTAGAAACAATTGGTCATTATTGTGTCAAGCTCTGTTTTGATGATTTGCCTTGTAAAAAGACCTTTTAAAAGCCAAGCCAGTTTGCCTGGCGCCCGGTCAATCTACTTGAATACCCAGCTTCATGCTCCTCAGAACGAGAGGAAAATGCAAGTTTATTTTTAATCCCTCAGTCATGCTGGCAAACTGCTTCCTCTTAATGGGCAGGAGCCCAACGACTACAGCAAGTGTGATGTGGTTGCACTCCAGACTGCAATCCACAGCAGTCACCACAGGGCCAGAAGGGGAAGATGAAGACCAAAATTGGCTGAGCTTCTGAAAATCTGCAAATATTAATGGAACGGTTACCTCAGTCCCTACCCCAAGAGCTGCCTGGCACGAGCCAGATGACACACCAGTCAAAAAGATCACTACTGACATATTTCAAAAGTCTGAACCAAGACTCTCATGAGGGAAGCAGACAGTTGAGCCAGCCCTACAGTTGGCAGCAGTCATCATTAGAGTTGTAGAAGAGGAAAATGGCATTTGTTTAGCCTAAACACAGTGATAAGCAATACACGTAAAAGAGATGTGGCTCACCACTTTCTCCTTCTAGCATCCTGTGCTGCAGACAACATCACCCTGGTGTACGGAGTGGAGGGGGGGACCATATCTATCAATTGTACCTACAACCCCTGGCAGCAGCGGTGGAGAGAAAAGAGCTGGTGCAAGCAGATCGATGAGACCAAGTGCCAACACGTGGTGAGCGCCCGCCGCTTCTGGCTGCCCTTCCTGAAGAACAGGAACGGCACCACTTCCATCAGTGACAATGTCCACGAAGGGGTCCTGACGGTGACCATGAAGCAACTCAAGAAGCAGGACGCTGGGCTGTACCAATGCAGAACTGAGTACCTGGGGAAAAAAAACACCTTACAGAAGGTGCAAGTGAAAGTGACAGGTAGGTCCTGGGGCTCTGAGTTTCATGAGTTCCTGAGTTTCAGCTTAAATTTCACGTGTCTGCAGATGTCAAGGCCTTACTTTGCTAAACATTTACTTTCCTTTAAGAAAGTACCGTGCTTCATTGTCTCTTTTCTACAGCAACTACTACAGACATCAAACACACGTCATCTATAATCACCCAGATTAATCTCCTAGCATGCAGCTCATTGTCCAGTCTCCTCTTGGTTACCTATGCCTAAATGGGGCACAGGTTTTGTGAAACCAATGAGTATCACACAGGAACATTTGCAGACTAAACTGTTCTGTTTCTGTCATCAGCTGTCCTGGAAACCCAAATGCCAGAGGAGCCTAGTGCTGAGCACAGCATCTCCAGGTAAGCCATAAAACTTTTTCACATACTCTGAACTCTAACTTTCCTAGGCCTAAACTAGATTAGCATCTGCAACTCCATTTGAAGCTGAGAGGAATACCACCACAGGCATTTTCTCTGCCTATTCCTAATCCATGACAATTCTCGAAGCTGCTGTGTAGTTTCTAAATGGAATGCAGTGCTTCAGGGACAGGCAAAACAATTCCTGCAGATCATAATTTAATGGTGGAATCCGCAGTGTTAGGTTAAAGATTGGACCAGATGATCTTGCAGGTCTTTTCCACCTAAAACAGATTCTATGATTCTAAAATTTATTCATTGTGAGATCTTAAAGTCAAACCCTGTTGCAGTTGTTCTAACCTCTGAGGCTCTGCTATGCCCAGGCACAGGACTTGTCACGTGAGATGTTACCATCTTTGCACTTTATACTACCAAAATACAAGAGCTTCTTTAAAGGTTGAACCATGCCCTTCCTGGCTAAGCCTTTTTTTTTTTTTTTTTTTTTGTGCTTATGGCTCCCCATAGCATCCATCCTGAAGCTGACTTCACTGTCTTCTATGTCACTGGCGGACTCCTGGCTGTCAAATTTGTGGTGGCCGTGTTGATCTTTTTATCATTAGCAAGAGTGGGAAAAACAGAGAGACAGATCAGAACAACTCAAGCTTGAATGAACAGCGGGTCCTCCCTTTCCCTGGTGACCTCGTAAAGCATGCACGTGATGGAATCAGCTCCTCCTTGAGAAAGCTGCTTAGAGCTGAACCAAGAGAATCGACAGCGAAATAAACATCAATCATCTTCCGGCAAAGCTTTGCCACCTGCTGTAAGAAAGAAAAGGATCACCCACGGGACATATGTATTGACAGACCTATTGCCCTAAAGAGGGAATGTCACCATCTCACCTTCTCTCATTGCCGCTGACCAACTTTTCCCAATGCAACTGAAGTGAAATGATGCTGCCAGTAACACCTGAACCTGATGGAAAGAGATGGAACTGGGGGTTGGGGGGAAGGAGGAATATGAAATATTTTTGTCAAGATATCCAGCAAAGACTTATCTATGTGCAGATGCTTCCCCAGACACAGTAAAGGTGACAGAGCTCTGCTCCATTTCCCCCCAGCTCAATGCCAGGCCAGACAATGCTTTGTTATAATTAAAAGTACAGACACGCCAGTGAACATAAACAGGAGTTCAGATAAGGCAGCTCAACCAGCTTGTGTTCTTGTGGAACTCACAAATGCACACACACATTGTAAAAATGATAAGACATTGTTCTGTCACAATTCCCCAAGGAATTTTCAATTCATTGAAGAGCTAATAGCTTTTTGCAGCATGTCCTATGTGCCTACAAATTCACTGAACTCTTATTCCAGAAGTGTGAAATATAACCAGAAGTGTATGGTTTGTACTGAAAGCCAGTATTATTATCTAGAAATCGGTTTTGTAACTCAGATTCCATTGCCAGATTACGGCAGTGCAGTGCTCTGCTATCACCTCTAGTCACTGCCAGCAACTGCTCCATACCACCAGGCAGTTATTCCAAAAACTTATCTCCAGCATCATTCCACTGGGGTCTGGATTGAGACCCGTCAACGTGATGTTATTTCACAGTACTGCCAGGTGACAGATTCTCTGTTCCCAAGGTGACCAGCTCCCACAGATTTCCTCTGGCAGAATGGATCCTTAGTGGACAGTCGGTGTGGAAAGGGATGCAGAACTGCAGAATGTAACTGAAAGGGATGTGAAGGCTACGCACAGCTCTGAACCTGCTTCCTCATTTCTCAAGTGAAATGTTCAAAGCATGAAGTCTTTGTATTTCTCCCTGCCTTTCATCTACTTTCTCAAGGGGATGTTACCAACACGATTATTGTTTATCCCTTCCCCAAAAGAAGCTGCATTTAACTGCCCAAAGACCCCAAACCCAAGGCCATTCACACGTATTTCCTTACATTGCCTACAAAGCTAAATAAAAATATGATTATCTTACTTAATGTGGATTCATGATAAAGGGCTGGAGTACCCCAACTCACAATACATCACCCAGACAAACGGTAACACTTAGAACATGTTGGCATGTTGATAGTGTACAGAAGTGCCCCAGGACACCTGGGCAGGTTGGCAGGTCAAGGTGCATTTAGCACTGTTTAAATGAGCTCCATTTAGATTCCAAAACCAGACCAGGCTGTTCATGGTTGTGCTCTAAGTTAATTTCCTCTGCTTCCACAGGGTAAATTAGCCTGTATACAGCTGCACAGCACTGCAGCTGTACTAACACAAACCTAGCTTTAATATTCCTGGATGCCACTGCAGTGCCCAGTGTAGAGATGAGCAGTAAAGCAAGGGAATCAGCTCTAGCCAGGAGGCGTAGGTCCTAATTCCAGCTCTAACCTGTTGAGAGACCTCATGCAGGGCTGTCCACTGCCTCCGTGATGTTGGGGGAATGTAATGCTGGTTCTCTGGTGGTACTGTATGAGCTCTTTGGGAACAAGGATACGAAACTTGCATCTAAGTGCAAAACAGCAGGAAGAATGAACACATCCTACTGAAAGCTGCTCTGCAGTACATCAAGGTGGCCCTAGAGACCAAAAATATCCATTCCTTTCCCAGCCACACAGCATGGTTGCTAAACGTGGCTATCTAGAAAACAATACACTTAAAGCAAAAAAACAGCCAGTAAACATGGTGCAGCCTTCCCACATGGGAAGTAATACTAAGATTGTGGTTAAAAGATGTTCTTAGTGACTCCAAACTGGAAACATCACTAGGCAGCAGATGACTGTAAATGACAAAGCAAGTTAGCTTCCCCTGCACCAGAGAATTCCTCAGTGATAAAGACGATCTGGGATAATTTTTTTCTCCGTGCCCTAAACCACTTTCTACTTCAGGATGGGCAGTTTTCCAGCCCTGCTGCTCTTGCTGGCACTACCAGGTAAGGCTCAGAGACTTCTTATTTCTCCGGGGAACAGGGTACTCTCTGTGCTGTTGTGTGCACGGCACACTCTTATTTGCACTTCTTATTCAGGCCATCTATGGCCAGACACAGAATAAGACTGCCAGATGTCAGTGAGAAACTACAAGGGGAGCAGACATCCAGCCTGAAGTGTGCTTATTTTAATTATACAAGCTTTTGGCTTCACATTTGTCTGTACAGTAGTTTGCTAGTATGTCCAGAAATTGATTTTATGAGGGATACTTGGCAATCTCTGACTTTCTTAGACCTTCCTCTCCCACCACTGAAGCATTCTTTGTCTGAAATCACCTAGCACATGGGGTGGGAAATCTGTGTTGCTTTCTCCAGATATGTGATGGATAAGGTATTGTGAGCAATGTCAGACAGGCTAGCTGCTGTTTGCTTTCTTACTGCCAATAAATACTGAGTCCACAGAGAGGAACAATCTGAATAACAATGGAAAAAGGGTAGTGGCACCCTTTTCTAGGCTAGGCATGGATGTTTATTTATGCAGACCTGCAGAGTTAAATAACTCTTCTCACAGTCCCGGTGGTGTTAGTGGTATAACATAAGAAAAGGTGGCATACTAAGCTGAGATTAGTTCTAGCATCAATTTTCTTTTTCTTTAAAGGATCGTGCATGCCAGGAGAGGACACACAAGTGTTTCTGCAAGTAGAGGGAGACTCCTTCAGAGCTAACTGTTCATATGATGTGCACAAGCATTTACGTGAGAAGAAATTCTGGTGCAAGGAGCTATCAGAAAAATATTGTCCAGTCTTACCCTTGAGTTTCCCTTCAGAAGAAGGGATTAATCCTAACCGTGCACGGCATCGTCCTGTTCAGCTGAGAGACTTTGGAGGCGGCTGGTTTTCTGTTTTCATGGCAGCACTTCGAAGAGAGGATTCTGGCACGTACCAGTGTGGAGTCTGGGTAGATCTGAAGCAAATTTTGCTGCAAAGAATACAGATGGTGGTTTCACCTAAGGGTGAGCTATGAGGTCATCAGTGCACTGGGTGGGAGACAACCAAATTAAATCAAGAATGATGCGTCATTTCCAGTTTTTGTTCCATAGCAAAGTATGGTGTATCTAGTCACAGAGATTCCACTAGAGCTTATCAAGGGCAATAAGAAACCACAATATGTATCTGCATGTATCTAGAGGCAGAAATGGCCAAGAAATTATTTTCTCCATAAGAAATCAAAAAGTGTCAAAGGGAAAGAAATCATTGTTTAAAAAATTACTATCAAAAACCATGAATACAATTTTGTGGGATTATACCCATCAAAAACAAATGGATTTAGGTTTGGGGCAGAAATATTTCAGACAAGTTGATGAAAACTAAAAAAAAGTAATACTTTTTTTTTTTTTTGGGGGGGGGGTATAAGATCTTCCATTTTGTTGAAAACTTTTTCCGGTCTCAGAGATCTTTCACACAGAAAGGCTTTGATAACTCAAGTAGCTGACCTATTAAAGGTGTTAAAAGACTTGTGAGATGGAGCAACACCCTCCTAAATGTGAACACAGCACAGAGGTAGCTCCATGTCACAGCACCCGGGGAAATTGACAGCAATGACAGCCCTGGAACCTGATACCAGGGCTGGTAACATCCATGTCTTCTGCCAGTTCTCTTTGTGCTGGTGTTTGCTCTGCTCCTTCGTTGGGTGAGACGTGTGCTGTTGTGGGGATTGCATTTTCCTGCCTTTGGCTCCTCTAACAAATCACCACTCTGTTGTCTTTAGAACCTGTAATGATATTTGCAAAAAAAGGGAAATCCCTGTTCCTTCACTGCTCCTATTCTGTGACAGTCAACGTTGGGAAGCTTCAGCATTTTATGTGGTGCAAAATGGTGTCCCGAGCTAGATGTCAACCTATTATCAGAGCTAACGCTGATCTAAGTATCATTAAAGTAGGAAGGACTGAAATGATGAATGACTTCTCATGGAAAATGATTAGAGTGTGGCTGAAAAATCTCCAGCTTAATGACTCAGGAGAATACCATCTCGAGAGCCATTTCCAAGGGAGAAACAAACTACTGAAGAGGATCATGCTGAAAGTTTTGGGTGAGTTAATCAAAGAATTAATGATGATCTTCTAAAAGTCAGCAGTTTTTTAGTACTCAACAAGAAAGACTCCAGGTCAAAGTTAAAGAGCTCTCTTCTGAGCCTTGAAATTTCCTGAGACACAGATAATTCCTGAATTTCATTTCTTACACAGATTTTTTGATACATACTAATGGTAGAAATTGCAGCCAGTTCTTGGGAGGGAGGCAGTCTGGTTTGGCTTCATTGACTAATGAAATTTAACATTCACATCAGCAGATGAAACAGACTCCAAGAGACCTGAACATTTACCTGAATTTATACCTGAGTTCACCTCTTTATCACTGTTCATTAATAAGCTTTCCTATTTGCTTTCACACTTAACTTCTTCTACTTTTAGCTGGTGCAAAAAGCAGCAAAACAGAAAATACTTGGTGGAAGCTATTTGATTTTTCTGACAACTGAAAAGTGTGGAGGGAAGGGGAAATCACAAGATTTCTTTTTTTAAAAAAAAAAAAATCACAAGATTTTTTTTTTTTTTTTCCTAAAATTCTTCCTTTCTAACAGCATTCAATTGCAACTCAGTTTTTACATCACTTTCTAAAATGGTATGATTTTTCATGGCTTACCTATCCCTTTTATAAAACTCAACCCCAACAGTAGCTGTCCTTTCCTTTTGATCTGTCACAGAACCCAAACTTACAAGGGAAGCAGAACCACAACTCTTTTGCCCCTCTGCACATGATCTAATCAGTAAATAAGTAGGTTTTCCAAGGCATGATGAAATTCGGTAGGAAATATTTTGCAAGAATGAAAAAAAAAAAAAAACCAGAGGACTATAACCCAAAGGGAAGAAAACTGGACTCGCAGGATGTTTGTTCCTGTCCAGCTAGCCACTAGCTCTCTGGCTGGGCCTACACCTGGTGTTTTCATTTAGATTCATTGATAACAGGTACTATTGAACAACCTAAACAAAACTCCCAGAGCCTTCTTGAGAAACTGGATGATCCCATTCCACTGACTCTGCTGCATTAATAAACCTTCTTCTGCGGGTAAATAGCACAGGAGGAATATTCTTGTGCACAATTTCATGGGTAACAAACAAGCAATAACTCCAGAGCATCCTATCTACCTGCAAAGCAGGATTTTTTAGCGTGAGAGGAAGTCACCAGGGATGGAGTGATGTGGGAAAATCACCTGCTCTTGGTTTTTCTTTTTCAAGGGGAAAACTGGAAACTGGATGCCAGCCCCACAGATGCCAGCAAAAAGGACCAGAGGTAAAAACAAAGATTCTGACTCTAATCATAGCATTCTGGATGTAGTGCAGGATTTGAGGGGTGCTGTGACAAACAGCTGAAACTTGCACACGCACACATACACGTAGGCTTCTGTTTCTCTGCCATGGGGTTTGGACCAACCTCCCCAAGTCCCATAAAAAGCTGCAGAATTCTCCTATTGGTTTCAAGAGCACCAGGAGAGGCTGCTGCTGAAGATGCCCAATTTGACTGCATCCTTCCTTTCTACACGGTTAAAAGGGACAACCAGATGGCCCATGCGATGCTACAGTGATTCTACCTCTGGTACAAGCTAGCCTAAGACCAACCCCAGCTAAACAACATGGCACGTTAGAAGAGAGTTATTACCGGACCTAATCAAGAGACACTCATAATGACCCTGATCAGACAGATCATGAGAAGAGCTACTGGATCCTGATGGAGAATACTTTTGAGCTCTAGTAGCACTGCAACTGAGTGCAGGAAGAGATTTCAAGCTTTTGAATATGCCCTGGGCTTGCCAAGTGCCAAAGAAAATACAGCTGGGATGGATCCTTTGTGTCTGTAGACCAGTACTGACCACGTTTGTTTAGAGACAGCATGATGAATTTTTATCCTGGAACCATACTCCATTTTCCAACACACAAAATCCCCTTCCAAATTAACCTAATCACCTCTCATGGTGTAAATAGTAATGGAGATACCATGCTTTTCCTTGCAGGACTCTTTATGCTGTCATGGTGCTGAGTTCCTTCCTGGCTACAACCGCCCTGATTGCTACTGTTACACTCCTTGTCACCAGCTACATCAGAAGGAAAAGGGCAGGTAAAGCTCTCTAACCCTCTTCTCTATTTCTCCCTGCCCCTAGGGCCTGGTTTCACATCACCCTGAATTTCAGTAAGGTTTATTTGTAGTATCATTGCAAAGGGAGGAAACAAGACCAAGCTGAGAGAAATGCAACATGAGAGCTAAATGTCAGGGACAGAAGAGTGGGGGCAATCACTTTTAAGATGAAAAGGTAAAGGTGTGGTTCTGCATTCAAAGGCGATTCTGTTATTTGCGGCAGGAAAAGGGATGGACTTTGGCAGACATCCTGATTACAGAAAAGGAGTGCTGCAGGTAAGAGAGCATCAGAAATCCCTCATTCTTGGTGCTTTGTTTGATCTCTGTCATGCAGAGATGCTGGCTCTGTGCTTACCACTCAAGGTGATTACAAAGCACGCGATACCACACATCCTGCAGCGAACACGTAGCATCCGCTCAAGCTAGCAGACTATAGCTAGCAGTCTGTGTTTGTGATTGCCCACATGTGGCTGCAGAGCAGGCACAACCTGACTCAGTTGTTTGGCTAAGTCATAACCCCTCTGCACGTTTTTGTTTACAACACCCAGAAAAAAAATGCAACATATAATTTTGAAAGTTCGCTGGCCTTGAACCTTTAGTAAGATCGACAAAGCTTCTCAGCAAAGGAAAAATCTGCTAGTTGCAACCTCCATAAATATTCTCTGTGTTAACTGTTGCTGCGCCTTTCTACCCAGTCCCTTAAGACTTAGGAAGCAGAGTTTGGTATAAAAGAAGTTTCCCAAACTTCTCTGAGCACGCTTTCCCTTTTCTCCAGCATCCTCTCCCCTCTTCCCCAGCTTCATGATATGAGGAGAAAATATTTGTAATTTTAAGTGAACTGAGACTAATATTCATAACTAAAATGGTGAATTTCTTTTTAATTTCTCACTCTTCACGTCTTTTCGAAGGATGGAAGAAAAAAAGCAAGTAGAACTTCAGATGGGGATAAGAATGACTGCACAACGTATGCTGTCTTAAGGCACCAACCTCAAGCAAAGCCTGAAGATGTTACATATGTCAACGTACAGCCTTCACCAAAAGTTTTATTCCACCTTGAAGAACCACCAGGGAACTCAGTTTTCTCGGGGCCTGTAGAATACGCTACTGTTTTCTTCAGAGCCACGGCTCCACATTCTGGAATTGAGAAAGAGAAAAACAGGTCCACCTAAACGAAGCAGCACAAAGCCTTGGGTTTATTCGTAGAATTTTGCTGCACCGGGCTTAGAAACAATCCATTTGTAACCGGTTGCTGAAGCTGGGTACACACGGGATTGCCCGGTTGAAAGCTGCTGAAAGGATGAGACACATGGATGCACACACCTTCCCTGAAAAAATAACCACACTTTTCCAGTATTGAAGCATCACAATTCAGCTATTAGGAAGCAAACGCAGAGGAAGGCTGTAGTATATTTGCTTTTTCTAAATTGCTCTTTTTTTTAAACAATGAACTCTAAACCCAAATACAGGAAACAGATTCTCTCTCATGGCAACAGATCCAGTGCCACAGCCAGCAATGGGCTTTGAGATACGGGAGCATGACACTTCCTTCTAGAGTTGTAACTTCAAAAACTCAACCTAAATAGTTGCATATAAAATGTTATTCATTACCCATGCTTATTAGGTCCAAATCTGCAAAGTGGTAAAGCATCTGCTGAATTTTAGCAGGTAAATTGTTTCGTGTACATCAGAGAATCAAGTAAGTGTTTAGTTTTGTTGAAAAATTTGTCTACATTATATGTCTTCAGTTTGAACATACAAGTGCAGATTTTAGACTGTATGTATAACTTTGGATTTCCTTGCCTTCCGTGCTTGTTCCGTGCTTCACCCATGCTACAGTATAAATCTGTCTTGACTGTACTACAATTACACACATTTTGTGTTACTGAATCCTGTTATCATAGTGATATGTACAAACATCCACTAAGGATTATGGATAAATCCCAAAATTCAGCTACGATTCTCATCTTAATCCCATGAGTTAGGCCCAAGGCTGCTGAATAAGACACAAAAATGGCTTTAATTTGTTGCTACTAAGATTGGAAGAAGCACAAGCTTAGGTACTGCATGGCATGGAAAAAAAAAGGAATGTGGAAAGGCAGAGATGTCCATGAATCATATCATGTAAATGTAAACTTCATCTTGCCTGTGGGTTCTTGTCCAGTTCTGAGGACAGAGAGATGGAGAGAGGAGAGGGAAGAGAAGAAGGAACTTCTGTTGCCTGGTCTGATGTGGCTACAGGACATCAGGCTCTTTACAACTGTATCTGAGATTATTTTGTCTCTCTATTGCAAATTATCTAAAAATAAAACTAAAATAACATAAAATAATAGCTAACCAAATCATTTTTTTCCTTCCTAAACAGGCTTACAAGATTGTATTCTTCACTTCCCATACTGACTTCTTGTTTTCTCTTCTTGCTTAGAGTTATTTCTTCTTTTTTTTTCTTCCTTTCTCACCACTGCCTTCACTAACTGCCTAAAGACTTGCTGACTGGCACTCTTATGTTTTGTGTCATTTCTGAGACAGCAAAAGCATTTGAATGGGGACCATGCCATTAAGGTCTGAATTACACAGACCGGGAAAGACAAATAATTAATATAAGCTTCAATATACAAATTCTATTCCTTATTTATCCTCTTTGATTCTTTGAATGCAGTTAAACTTTTTATGCATAAATTCTTCACCTAGGCAATGACACACACATTAAAGGCCCTGAAGGCCTCAGATCTTAAAATAATAGAAGTTGAGTAACTAAGTCATGATAGCAAGGCTTATTTGTACACACTTCTGGTCTACAAAGCCGTAGATAATTTGATATCATATGGTGAAATTGAGAGTGTTTCTAGGCACAGTTTATCTCTACAGATTGCACCTGTTCTCTGTTACGAAATACAAATATGTAACTGGCTGTTTTAAAACAAATACACAAGAAATAGTCTTGAATCTTTCCAAATTTGTAACATCTTACAGGTATTTTCCTTCTGTGTAAATGAAGGAGACTTGCTAGTAACTTGACCTGCCTACAACAAAGGCAGCATTGTTGGAGCAACTAATTTAGGTTGGCACATTTGGTAGTTATGTTAGTTAGCATCAGCAGCACATTTATCCACTTCTGCTATAGTCAGCTGTGGAATTCAGGAGCACTCTAACTTGTGTACAAGCAGCCTCTAGACATCTGGGACATTACAAACCTGAAGGTGTCTTCAAATAAGCCTGAAAAAAAAAAAAAAATCTACTCTGTGACCCTGCTCTGTATTAGCTGCTGAATAGCGATGTGGAGTTGCACGTGGCTAGTGTCTCACATATCCTACCAGCTTATCTTTCATTTGACAGTAGCAGGAAATAAATTTGCAACATTTAGGAACTGGGCATATGAGATAGGTAGGGCACAGCGGACAGGATGTAAGAGGACAGCATTTTTTTTTTCTAAGACTGAGGCTATCAGTCAATACTTTCCACTCCAGTGCCTCCAGACATCTCTTCTGTCCTTTTCCGGGAGGTCTAGTTAAAACCCATCCCTAATCATCCCCATCTAAACACTCTCTGCAGCCTATCCTGAAATATTTGTTTCTTCTTTGTCCACTTAAACAGCAGTAAACACTAAGAGGACTGTTTTAATCTCTAATAGGTAGTAAACGTATATCCATATGACTAATGGCTAGGCAGCTTCATCTCACTGCAAAGGGCTCTTGCCCTAAGTGGACTATAAGAACAGAACAATCATATAATAAATTATACCCTAGAGCTTCTGCTACAGCCATCATAGTACGATGCCATCTAAGTGCCTTCCAGCAGCAGTTTTGCAAATTGGGTAAAATTTGCCATATGCATGAGAAACCATGGAGATTTGAGCAAAAGACAAGAAAAGCATAATGTTTTATTAACTACTATGTAAAACATCCAGTTCTGCTCCATGTCCTGAAAGACCCACAAAACAAACAAACAAACAAACAAACAAACATATGGAAGAGCAAACTGAATTTTGCATTATATTGCTTGGGAGCAAAACTATAGAAACCAAGGAGTCTCCTGCTAGACAAAATTAAGTTGGCTCCTTCATACCTTTCCTTTTCCTCTGGAAATCATGGGAACACTAGAACACTTTTGGAACATATTTGTTTCTAGCTCCTCAAAATACAAAGAATCAGCAACATGGTCTTGCATGAGAAACCTAAAGAACAGAGAAAATCCAACATTTATCAACCGTATCCACTTCACGTTAGCCGTAAAAGGTTTTATTAATTTTATTCACTCTAGAATATCTGTTAGATTGTTCTCTACTTCATGTCTTACTTCTCTCCCACTCCAGCAACTGCAAAATATAGAATACCAGAAAGGAAAGATAAGCAACAAAAAACAGGATCCTGGCAACCGTGATTAGCCAAAGATTAACAGATATATGAACTTCTCTCCAAAGTGAGAGACTGCTTTAAATTAGTCTGCTCCTGTTCTTGTTAAGGAGCTAAAAAGAATTTCAATTTAAGAATAAAGTAAAAAGCTGTAAAAATCAATATCTGAGTGGCTTTGTAATCAGATAACCTATTATGTGTTATGGGCATTCCCTCCAGGCCTATGGTGTCTGCTTATTCCCTTGGGCCACCACCCTTCATGCTCTTCTGCATTCATGAATCTTCAGCTGTGATGTCCTTGAGGATTTATTCTGCTCTATTTACCAACAATCACACTTCTAGCATTTCTGCATTTCGTCGTGATTGCAGAGCTGCCCGCAATGCAGTGTCACAAAGCAGACCAGCTTTCTTCAGGACCCACACTAAGTGCCAGCCCGTGGGGGCTCTACAGCACCTAACCGTGACCAAGCTAAGAGGCCAGATCCTGTTTACTTAGTAGAGGGGGAAAAAGGGATTTTTCAGAAGAAAACTCCAAAACAGCAGGACAGGGTGCTCCGAACTGCCAGTTGGAGGCAATTCTCTCCTACCTCACCTATATGCACACCACCACCCCAACTCAATTAACACAGGCAGTACGGCTACACCCCATTCTAAGCAGCATTTGAAGTACACACCAATTTTCAGCTGGAGCTCTGGGACCTCTTCAGCATAGCTAAACACAAACTCATTCAGTATCTCCACGCTGTTTCACAGCATAAAAAACGTCACCCACAGTTGGTTCACGTGGAAAACACTGTTAAGGCATCCAGCACAGGAGAAAGAAACACAACAGTGGTTGGGGCAAAACCTGTATCTCTTCTGTATCTCTGTGTATCTCTTCTAAAACAGAGTACATCCCCAAAACACAGGAGATGGAATAGCCTGAACATATTTATTTATTTATTTTTATATGGCTTTTAAAAAAAAAAAAAAAAAAAAAAAAAAAAAAAAAGAGCTTTGCAAACTCCAAACATGCACAAGAACTGTTTCAAAAATCCTATGATAACATACAACTACTTGATGATACCACACAAACAGACTGCCTGACAGTGCAGGACCTCAGGCTTGATAAAAGTATTTATGTTATCACTGTTAACACTGAAGTTCCAATACTGTTGAGAGAGCCCGAGCAGCATACATGGAAGGAACAGCAGGTATGCCTGAGAGGTATTAGTAGGCAGACATGGAAGCTGAGTATTTCTTAAACCTTTGAAAGCGTGCTCTTATGAGGAAAACTTCCTTTAGTACCAAAACAAAAAAGCTCTTTTTAATGGTCTCCATTCAATAATATTTGGCCAACAAAAAAAGATAACTGCATGGTACTAGAGAGTTTGGGAGCAAGAATAAACCACCTTTCTGGAAGATAACCAGGAATATAAAGGAATGAATGTCTGGGTAAGAGCAGCATTTGGGTATCATGAAGTTAGACTGCCACCTCTTACAGTTATGGAACCCTGACCGAGTTCCATCACTGCACCCGCAGGACACTCCCTTCTGCATTAACGCTGGATTCTTCTGCATAACCTTTCAGGGATAATTATTTGAGGTGTACAATGACTCCTGAGACAAGCATGAAAGAGACTGAAATATCACCCTGAGCATTATGCCAATGGACACCCAGGAAGTGGCCAGCTAAGGAAGCGGGATAGTGTGACTTCTGGGCATATTTCCCTTTATTTTGTTTGCATCAAAAATTACCATTCTAATTAGCGTGCACCTTCGTTGCTCACAGCCCAGAGATTCGCCTAACACTCGAAGCGCACACAAAAAGCACGCTGGCCAGGGCAAGGCAGCCTCCCTTCCCTCCTCCAGCTCAGCGAGGCCGCTCCAGGAGGGTCACGGCGTCTTCCCCAGCCCCAGAGCCGAGGGCTGGGCCTGCCCTCCATGCCGCCCTCCCTCACACAACCCCCGGCCTCCACGCAGGCCGCCCCACAGTCGCCATCTTGAGGCTGCCTCAGCCCGTGAGGGAGAGGCGGGACAAGATGGTGAGGAAAGCAGAGTCCACAACCTGGGAATAGACTCCACAATTTATAAACAGACTCCATAACCTGTAAAGTTGTAAAGCAGATGTGTTTATTCAGCGCTGGGCAGCACGGGGGGCCGCCCCACCACAACCGTGTGCGCCTGCCGCAGTAGTTCCCACCACAGTAGTTCATCCTGTATTTATACAGAAGGGGTTTCACCGGTTAGGAAACGCCTATACATATTCATAACTTCTCCCCCGAAAGGGCGGTTTTATATTACAGTGAGTTCCGAGAAATCATTTCCATTGTCTCCGCCTTTAAATCCTCCCAACGGCGCACGCTCGGTGCCACCTTGTGGTCGTGGGCAGGGGCGTTCGGGATGAAGGCTTTGCGTCTTCCTCGCTGTGGACTTCTCACTTTAGCCTTAAAACTCGTCTAAATCCGTTCTTGCTTAACAGGGAATGTGCTATCTTCCCGTTTTATCGCTTTTCTTTTCTTGCTAACCAGTGTTCACAATGGCCTGGGCTATAGAAATCCCTTATCTTCCAGAGCTATCCTGTCTCAGTCCTGTCCTGGTGATCAGTTTACAGTATACATCTGTGTTAGCTAAAACTTGCAAAATCAGCATGCTATAGTTCTACAGTTAACCCTTTAGCATCTATTCCTTACTTCAACCCCCCATTTTCTAAACTGTTAGTAAATTCTTTTACTTGTTTCAACAATATACTTTCTTTTTTCTAAGCACTTCCTAAAGTATTTTCCTGATTCTGTCTTCTGACGAAGTTGATGCTTTTTCCAGGATTCATAGCCGGTTAGGACATTCTTACTACAAAACATAAAACGCTTTAGCAACAGAATAATACAAATAATTGTTTTAGCCAGGTGACATTGGGCAACCATGAGCTTAACTTATCCCACAACTCTTGGAGTCCCTAAGTAGCTCCATCCTGAGATACTTGATGGAGAACTTTGGTATGTTCCCAAATTTTCTTAATGTTGGTCTCTATTTCCCTAGATACAATGCTCTTCACAAGTGAGACAGATATGTTAACATCAAAAGCCGCAACAGACATGCTAATTAAAGCCGTAATTACAAAACAACGAACTGACAAAACGATCTGATAAAATTACCGCAGGAACCCAAATCTTGGTATTATTTCTTGTAATAATGCCTTGGTTACCTCCCTAGCCTTGTTGATTTGGCAAGGGAATGCTTCTGGCCTTCTGGAAAAATTGAGGCTTTCTCCACCAGCCAAGCAGAGGTGTCAGAGAGCAGCACCCACCCAAGGAGAACCCATGGTGGGAGGCCCCGTTACCCCAGTCCGTCAGGGGGATTGGACTGGATGATCTTTCGAGGTCCGTTCCAATCCCTAACATTCTGTGATTCTGTCTCTAGCAGCAAACGCTGTGCCTCCACCTACAAGCAGCTGGTTTGAGAGGCAGACTGAGTTCAAAGAAATAAATAGGGTATTTTCTTCAGTACCTGCCCTGGTTTTCAGCGTGGTGTGTGACTGCATTCAAGACGACCTGTTCCATCACATTTCCTGACACCGAGGTCAGGCTGACAGGCCTGTAGTTCCCCAGATCCTCCTCGTGACCCTTCTGATAGATGGGTGCCACACTAGCAAGTCTCCAGTCATCCGAGACCCCGAGACCTCTCCAGATGACTATGACCGCTGATAGGTGATGGAAAGCAGCCCAGCAATCACATCTGCGAGCTCCCCCAGCACCCTCGGGTAGATCCCATCCAGCCCCATAGACTTGTGACAGTCCAGGTGAAGCAGCAGGTCTCTACTTGCTTCCACATGAAATGCAGGGGACTTCTTCTGCTCCCCATCCCAGACTTCCAGGTCGGGAGGCTGAGTACCCCTAGGATAGCCGGTCTGACTACCAAAGGCAGATATAAAGAAGGCATTAAGAGCCTCAGCCTTTTCCCTGTCCTCAATAGTCGTGTTCAGCATTGCATCCAGTAAAGGATGGAGATTCTCCTTGCTCCTTACTGTTAATAGATTTGTAAAAACGTTTCTTGTTTTCTTTTACCATAGTGGCCAGGTTGAGCTCATGCTGCGCTTTAGATTTTTTTTTTTTTTTCCCTCTGCATATGCTGGCAATTCCCTTGAAGGGACTTGTCTGTCCCTTCTACCACTGGACATAAACTCTCTTTTTCTCCTGGAGACTCAGCAAAAGTTCCCTGTTCAGCCACGCCAGTCTTCTTGCCCAGCATCCTCAGACTCTTGTCGCTCTGGAGCTGCTGCTGGGTGGTGGGCAGAGAAGCTAGTGCCAGAAAGCTGCCCGGCTGCGCTATATCCATCCCTGCTCTCCTCTTCTGTCTTCTCTGTAGCCAAGTGAGAGGCTGAGCTAAGGAATTGGATGCTTCCCAAGCAATGCTTTTCTGAGCTGGTCACTGGAAATGGATCTAAGTCCCTTTCTCCATAACAAAACCGAAAGGAAAAGTGCTTTAAGTAGCTTAAGACTGCATTTCATACTGTTCTGTGGCAAGCACGTGAGAGCATGAACCCTTCTAACGTGCTGTAGTTAACCCATGCAGATGTCTGTAGCATTAGCTACATTTGAATGACATCTTTTTTAATTTAGGGATCAGTTTCTGCATATCTCCATTTCCTTTTCAGCACCTGAGGAAGCACTTTCGGTTACATTTTTCTTAGGCAGAAGCGGGTCTTCCAGTCCCTTATGTGACTTCTAACTCTTTCGAAGACCCATTGCCAAGGCAAGAACCACTTCCCATTTTTCTCAGTGGGAAGTTGTGTTACACTTCACAACCAAAAGAGGTCAGCATCTTCTCAAAGCGGTAGCGAGCAAGAAGGAAAAGAGGGAGGCAAGTGGTCTTTACCAGAGGGACAATTCTTGATTAGTGCCCTCGATTTCCCCACCCCTCTGTTTCCCTTTTCTGCTGGCAGATTCAATTGAAAAGAAGCCCAGAGAAAGATCGCTAACCTTTAACTTCCTGTTGACAGCTTGTAACTTTCTCTCTACCCATGAGAGTGAACTTGTGGAGTCAAAGAAGACACTTAAAGTGCCAAACCCACTTTTTTCTTTCTTTTTTTTTTTTTTTTTTTTTTTTTTTTTTCTGACAAATTGTTCTTGGTTCGCTCCCTCAAACACACATGGGAGCTGATCAAAACACCACCGATTTTCTTTCAGCGTGGATGGAGTGTTTCGTTGCTGTTCAGTTTTTATCCTCTGTCCAAGTGTTTTTCTGTTGCTTCTATTTGTGCATGACTACACAAATAGTTCTAAAATAATTGCCCTTTGCGTCTCTTGTTTTTGTTAGTCAGGCGTTCAACAGCTCTGAAAGTGAAAGCTGTCTGGCAGGCAGCCTGCTTATTTTTTCGTGTTTATATAAAATCTCTCGCTGTGGCATTCAGTGGCAAATGCCACTGCAAAAGCTGTATTAAACGACAGTTCTGATAACGATCTGTGTGCAGTGCATATGACCAGCAGCTACTGAGCGATACGGCAGCTTTCCTTTACAGTCCCATACAGGAGGATGAAGCTCTGCTTTTTACCACAGCTCTTGCTGGGGAGAAGCAAGTTTCTGTTCATCCACTTCTCCCCCAAGGGGAGGTTCCTTCCGTGTCTGGGAAGGAACCAGGTGCATCTGCAGCCAGCCCCTGCTTTCTGCGCTGAGTGCTTGTTCCCTGGGTGAATGTGTTAGAAAAGGAGGGAGGGAGAATTGCAATTTAGCTTTATCTGCTACAGGCATCACATTTCAGAAACAGCACTGCAAAAAAAAAGTGAGGTTTTAAAAGAAGTTGGCATCAAAACCAGGAACAAGTAGAATGTTGATGTTTTACTACTTCATTTAACTATTATTTCCTCCCTGCCTGAAGCTGTTGATCTGCTGTTTCCCTCCACGACAAAACATAGCCCTGTGGCCTTCACAGTTTGCTTACAGTGCGAATAAATAGCCTGTTGGGAAAGAGTATTTTCGTTTCTTCAAAGAGCTAAACTGGGATTGTTGCTCCAAGTAGTACCAACAAAGAAGAGAGCTACTACAGAGGAAACTGCTAAAACCCACGGAGACTGCTCCTGCTGGTGTTGAACAATGAGCCTATCTCGACAGAAAACAAAGTGAAACAGCTGCTAATACTAGAATCCTCGGAAACATTTCATAGGATGTTACTTATTTGCAAAACCTAGGTTTGTTTTAATTAGAAATAACAACATTTCCTACTCATCCTTTTTTCTTTTTTTTTTCTTTAACAATTACTCTACAGCCCTTGTCCTGCAGCCAGCAGGCACCTGCCCCCTGACTTCCCCCCATCTCCACGTGAGGTCCTGATGTGGCCAAAGGCTCGGTGCAGAGCTGGGCACTGAGGTGTGGTTTGTCCCTGTCGCTAGCAAGGCTGGAAAAGAAACCACAGCCTGTGTGTTAGCTCTGTGCAAAAGTTTTCCAGTGCAATGGTGCCCTGAGGGAGAAAGGAAAGGGTTGAAACTGGTGTTTGGTGATTCTCATGAGTCACAGGCAGGAACGGGTGGGCAGATCCAGCAGAGTCCAGCGTGCTCTGCCCTTGGACGGGGCATGGCTCAAGCCAGCACACCGCAGCGCTGCTGGCAGAGACCTGCTCAGTTCCAGCTCCGGTGCTCCCGGCTACACTTCAGGAGTCCCTCCGGTGCTTCTTCTGTTCATGGTATTCTGTTATCTTCTGCTGGAAATACACTGTGGACAAGAAAAGGTCGTTTGCCATCACCAAACACTGCAAGTGCCAGAGCTGTCGCATCCATACTCCGTTGCTTGTGCACGGAGCTGAGCGGCAGGATATGGAGAGGACCCAGCTGCGTGGCTGTCACCCAGGTGAGGGTGGCATCGAGGCTGTGGCAATTCCACCCAGCGCTCTCCACCCACCCCAAATGAGCTTTATCACGCTTGGGTTAGCGTGGCTTTAACCCACGCCGTCACTCCTATTCAGTTTCTGTGTTTCCTATCCAACCCACAAGGAGGAAAGAAAGCGGGAGGCCCTGAGATTGTGAACTGCCAAAACGGTGACATAGTCGGGGAATATGAGAGGAAAGCTGGGATTGTGCCATCCCTCTCTCCCAGGTCTGTGCCCTGCTGGGCAGGTTGTAGGGGGGCTGTAAGGGACCCGCCACGGGCTCCATGTGCCGCCTGCCGCCCGCGGCACTGCCCCACGCGCCCTCTGCTGTGCTGCACCCCAGGCCACGACGTCTCTGGCCACCAACAGATGTTTTTGGTGACGTCCTCAAGCTCTCTCGCCTCTGTTTGCTCTCATCACGAGCTGGGAGGAGGCTCAGCTCGGGCTGGTGCCCTCCTGGGCAAGAGGAAGCACCAAGCCAGCCACCACGGATCCGCGCTGGAGCCGGGGGCAGAGATGAGTCAGGACCTGCTGGCAGCACAGCTAGGAGCCAGCTCCCAGCTGCTGCCTGAATGCAAGCCAAATATTTGTGTTGCTACTGGCATGTTTGCCTGAACACTGAGCCCTTGGTAAGCCTGCCTCAGCCACAGACAAGATCTAAAATGAGCCTGGGGATGGCTTTTTGATTGCTTGACAGGGACGGAGAAATGCACGTATGGAAGGCAAATGGGTGCTCGGGTGCCTCTTGCTGCCCTGAACATCCCCAGCCCGGCGCTGCAGCCTGCCCTGGGCATGGGGCATCTTTGTCCCTTAACCAAATACCCCAGGACTTTGCAGAGCTCACCCGACCAGTGAAGAAAGGAGAGATGAGGCCGTTTACCTTCCTGCGGGATCCTGCTCTTCTCTGCATCCTCAATAAATAGGGAGAACATGTTGGTCTTCACAAACTTCTTCACAAACTTGCGGTTGGTCTTGGAGGCAATGGCTTTGCAGAAGGCTCGCTCCTGGAAGGTGCCGGGGCCGTTTTTACTCCACTTGATGTGCGAGGCGTAGTGTCCAACGATTCGGACGAAGAACAGCACGAAGGCCTCGGAGACGAGCGTGTTCAGCTGCTCGGGTGCTGGAAGAGGACACAGAGCACGAGAGGTGGGGATGGCACTTGTGGACATACGGAAGATGGTCCTATTTTAACCCGGCCACTTCACAGGCTGTGCTTCCATCCCAAGAAACTGTTATTTGCTTAAAACCTCCCTCTGCCTGTAAGCTAATTTTGCTAAAGGAGCACTGCCTACATTGGCTTGCCAGGGCAGCAGCATCTTTGCAGGCCAAATATTGACAAAACCCGATTTTTGCAGCAGAATCACTTGTTCCTGCTCTCCCGTTTTGCAGGGCAGGAGAAGGGCCAAGGTATTTCTCTCCTGTGGCTGCATTTTGCCTCAGTTTGGGGCAGGAACACCTCAGGCCAGGTTCCATCAGAAAAACCATTTTGCTGGGGACTGTGGCCACCCGCGGAGGGCAGCTGCCCATATTTTACCACCTGTAAAGAGACGCCCTTACTGTGCACGTTGTTGTTGTTGTTGTGCCTGTTCAGAGACGTCAGCATCTCGTTCTGCAGCTTGATGGGCAAGATCTCCTCCTCATCCCCGACCTGGAAGGCAACGGGGCCGTGAAGCACCTGGCACTGCTGGGAACGTGGCTGGGGTTCAGGGAGCCCATCAGTCCATCAGTGGGGCTTTCTGTCGGGCTCATTAATTACTGCGCACGGTGATGCCGGGCATGGGGTGCCCACAGACCCAGGTATTCTGGCTCATGGGACAGATGCAGCTGGTGGAGAAACCCATTTGTGGGTGTCCTGGTTTCAGCCAGGATAGAGTTAATTTTCCTCCTAGTAGCTGGTAGGGTGCTGTGTTTGGGATTTAGGATGTTGATAACGCGCTGATGTTTTAATTGCTGCAGAGCACTGCTTACACCAAGCCAAGGACTTTTCAGCTTCTCGCTCCGTCCTGCCAGCGGGCGGGCTGGGGGTACAGACCCAGGACAGCTGACCCCAGCTGGCCAAAGGGGTATTCCATGCCGTGGGGTCATGCTAAACAACATATGGGGGTGGCTGGCTGGGGCAGGGGGGCTGGAGCTCGGGGATAGGCTGGGCATCGGTCAGCGGGTGGTGAGCAATCGCATTGTGCATCACTTGTTTCGTACACATTAGTAGTAGTAGTACTATTGTCATTACTATTATTGTTTTCTTTTCTTTTCTGTCTTAATAAACTGTCTCTATCTCAACCCACAAGCTTCATTTTCCTGTTTCTCTCCCCCATCTCAGAGAGGAAATGGGGAGGGTGAGCGAACGGCTGTGTGGCGCTGAGCTGCCGGCTGGGTTACACCACCGCAGTGGGACACCCTGACATTCTGACACCCAAACGGGAGAGCTGCCAGGCAGCTGGGACCGAGGGGGGGACAAGGGGCCCAGCCCAGCCCCAGGCCCTGCGCAGAGGCACCTACCGCCCGGATGATCTTCCCTTCGCACAGGTCAACTATCAGAGCCTGAAAGAGAGCAGAGAGAGCAACCAAGTTGAGCAACCAGACTCAGCAAGACATCCCTGGCACTGTGGCCTCCTCCCACCCGGTTTGGGTTCAGGCCACTGTGTCTGCAGCCCACGAGGGTGGCAGGAGAGGGCTCAGTCCCTCTGTGCTGCAGATAGCTGGGCAGGGGAACCAGGGCATCACCCCAGGGGCTGTGTTTGCCCCAGGCTTGGTGGCTGTCCCCAGCCTCTCTCTGCTTCTGCAGGGCTGGGACGATGCCAGCAGCCAGCAGCCGACGTCAGCTCCCTGATCCCCCAGGATCAGGGCCGTGGGTCCTGGGCAGCACCCAAGGGATGTGGAGGCGTTGCCCCAGGTGCCAGAAGGAGGAGGGACACAAAAACCCAATCTGGAGACTATCTCTCCAGATGGCAAAAGGGCACAACCTGAGCCTTCAGCCCCAGAGCCAGCACAATTGCAGGGCCATGGACAAATCCTTGTCTCCATCCGGACACCTTCACCCTCCCTGGCTGAAATACCTCCTCCATTGGCTGGTCCAGGACCCGCTCCAGGTGCCGCATCTGGATGCCGACCATGAAGGGCGTGGGGCAGCAGACGGTGTCGAGCAGGCACTCGGGGACCACGGGGATGTAGGTGTGAGCCCACGTGAAGGGGTAGAGGAGAGCAGCCACTGCGTGGATGCACTGCGAGAGGACGCTGCGAGAGGACAAGGAGCACCCTGAGCTCAGCTGCATCCTGCAAGGTTTTGGTGGTGGGTTGTTTAAAGAGCTCAGGACTCACCTTAGCTCCTCGGCCAGGAAGATGAGCCGCCGCTCCAACACGGCGGAGGCGAAGATGTGCAGGATGAGGTTGGGGCTGAGCCGCTGGAGCAGCGCCTGGAACTCCACGTGCTCTAGGTGGGCGTCCACAGGCCGCGTGAGCTCGATGAGCTGTGGAGGGAGAGCCACCAAACCCCCTTAGGAGGTGAAATGTCCCCCCAGCACTGACCTGGCCCCCCAGGAAGGCAGTCTGGGAGCAGTTAATGACCAGACACCTTTCCTGGACTTTGCAGCACCTCCATCAAGACCTTCTGCAAAGCACAAACTTCACTTTGTCCTGCATGGCGATTTGGGACGCGCAGCAACGAAGGTGCAGTGGTGATGGTTACTGTGGCATTATTTAATTAGGGTAATGGCATTTTAACCAAAATGCCTCTTTTCTCCAAGGCTCATGAGTCTCTGGCAGGGGCCCAGCACTGAAGTCCCCCGATCTCAGCAGCTGACAGCTCGCCTGTGAGCAACAACGGTGAAAGTTGTCCGGGAAAAGGAGGAAGGATTAGGACATGACTTTTTTTTTGCTATAAAAACCACATAAGCTTCCTCAAAAGACTCCCTCAGAAGGCCAGCTCGCCTTGTGACAGCTAGGATGGCCCAAAGGTGAAACATCGAGCAGATATTTGCGGGTGGTCTGTCCGTCCTGCTGCCTCTGCCCTGGAGAGAAGTCTCCTAATCCTGGTTGATGCAAGTTCCCCACTGTGGGCAGCCCCAGACAGTGACCAGCGAGGGGCTGGCAGGACTGTGTTGCCCATGACAGCCCTGGCCCCAGCTTTGCCTGGGTTCCGGGATGTCCCTCTCCTCCCCGGGCTGTGACACCCTTCCAGCAAAGCGCTGTGTTCCCAGCCAGCAGCTCAGGGCTTGGCCAGGCTCTGCAGTCCCTTTCCAGCACAAATCCTGTGTGGTCCTCAGCTCCTGGCTCATGCAGCACCCAGGATTTATTTTCACCCCCATTCCGTTTTCTCATGGACTTGCTCCAGCCCCTGCCTGGGGCCCCAAACCCCATCTCTTTCGAAGAACGTCCCCATGTGTCCTCCCTCTCCATCACCCCCAGCCACGCTCCCTACAGCCTGGCCCTCAGCCAGAGCATTGAGCAATGTGCAAAGCCCTTGCGCAAGCTTTCCTGGATGAAGAAATCTCTTGCAATTTGATAGCCAGCTGCCAAATTGCACTAGAAAGAAGGGATCCTGCCCCCAGACCCACCCTGGCAGGACACGTCCCCAGCGATGCTCAGCACTGACGTTATCCCGCGGGGTGCCGGGGCAGATCCAACCCATTTTTTCACTGAAGCTTCACCGGTGGAGAAAGGAAAAGCAAAAGAAAAGGCTCTGCCTGTGCTAGCCTGGCCCCGTGCTGTGCGTGGGCGAGATGAGCCCCGTGGGCACCGTGCCCTGCTCAGATCTTTCTGAGCAGCACCGCAGGTTAAGAGCCGGGCTTGCCACACGCCGGCGGCACACCCTCGGTGCGGAGGGCGAGCTGCAGCCTGCGATGATGCCACAGCCCCAGCCCCACCACGAGCCCCAGACCAGAGGTGTGAGCTGCAGCTCGTGGGCAGGGCGCTGCAGGTGCTGCAGGCAACCCAGCACGGCGCGGTGCCAGCGCATGGGCTGCTTGTGCAGGCGGCAGCGAGCTAAGGAACGGCACCGGCAGAGGTTTTGCATTGGTGGCTCCAGAGCTGGGCTGATGGAGCTGCAAGGTGCCATCAGTGTGGAGGGGATCCAGCCTCAACCTCATCCTCATCCTTTTTCTCCTCCTCCTTCTCCTCCTCCTCATCCTCACCACTGGCTGCTCTCCTCCTTGGCGAGGGAGGGGGCACCCACGTCTCCCAGGGCATGAAGCCTCCCCAGCCTGACCCACTGCTCCAGGGAGCACCCATGGGTGCTGCAGATATGGAGGATAATCCAGCGGACAGCCCAGGCTCCCCATGTTGGAGCAGACCAGAAGGTGCTGAGCCCCCAGAACCCCACCAACCTCCGTGCCCGACTCAGGGATGAAGCTTTTGATGGTGACCGTCTTCCCTGGAGCCGGGAAGGGTGATTCCCGGAGGCCTTGCATGAAGGGGTAAATCACCGCCATGGAGATCTGGCGCCTTTTCTCCACCTCGTCCAGGATCTGGGGGAGGCAGAAAGGAGCCATCAAACCCCGTGGGCGGCCTGACAGCTACGAGGGCCACCACTGTGCTGGATGGAGCCACCACGTCCCTACCTTGGAGAAAAGCCCGAAGCAGCCCAGGCAGCTGATGATGCAGAAGACCTCAGGGAGGCGGACACCACGGCCAGAGGGCTAGAAGAGGATGGAAAAGGGTTTGAGCACCTCCCAGCCCCACAACACCATCTCCTTGCTCTCCCCAGTGATCTCCAGTCCCATTTGCCACACGAGATGTGCTGGGAACCTGAGGAGATGCCCTTTGAGGGGCATGGATGGCTCTGGCATTGCAATGGAAAAGCAACAACTGCCCACTGGAGGATTTTCAGAGCCAAGGATGCAGCCCATGCTGTATAAGCAGATGGTGCTGGGGCCTGGAGAAGGCAGTTTGGATGCCAGAGTTGTTCATAGTTTTGGTGCAAAGCCCTTTGGCTTATTCCCAAAGTTTCTTCCCCATCCTCTGAGACCTCCTGCCACACTCTCCACCATCCCCAGAGCTGATGGGGGATGCTCACCAGCAGCCGCCTGCAGTAGCCGATCTTCCTGCTGCCGTCCACGTTCGTCAGGACGAAGGAAAAGGTTTCACTGCAAGGAAGGACACGGCTTGGGGATGGGGCGGCTCTCCCAGCCCGCAGCCCCCACGTACAGCAGCACCGGGTGGGAAGCAGTGGCCGGGCCCCTGCAGCGGGGCAGGTACCTGGTGAAGTCGGTGACGGGCGCCCAGTTGTTGCCATCGGGGAAGCAGAAGAGGGGGATGGCTTGCAGGAGGCGCTCCTCCTCCTCCTTCTGGCCCCTCAGGAGGTTCTCGCGCTGGAACAAAGTGATGCCGTGAGTCAGGGCGACGCAGGGTGCCCACAGACCTGGCGTTCTGCTGGGGGCAGGGGGGGACCTTTTGGCCCCAGCGTCCCTGGGTCAGACCGAAGCACATCCCTGGGCAAGCATCTCCCCAGAGTCCCAATTTCAGCCTGTTTTACCCCGTGGATATCGGGGCACAGTGCAGGCAGCCAGGTGCAGGCACCTGTTTGCACTCTGCAGACGGGGGGAGGTCTCCATGTGCCACCTCCCCAAGAGGAGATTTTGTTGCTGGAGCTCCCAGGGAGCTCCGAGGACCAGGACTGGGCTCTGCCTGCCGGGGAGAGGTGAGCAGGGAGCACCGATGGTCTGCTTCACCTGGGCACTGTGCCCCCAGGCTGGGACCACGGGGAGGGAGGTAAGGGGGGGTCCCAGCAGTCCCAGAGCCCCACATTGGGGTCTGCACCTCCAGGGCACGGCGTGCTTTCCTGTTCTGCCCTCACTCTAGTGGTGGGAGAAGGAGCAACATCCCCTTGTTCCTCTTAACCTCAGAAAACTCATCTTTTTCCCCAAAAGTGCGACTAAATACCTTTGGGAACTGGTATGCTATCTTGGGTTCGTAACGTCCATCTGAAGTCTTCTTCAATGACACCACCACCAGGTACTCGAAGAAAAACTGTCCGGCAGAGTAAAGGACAGAGCTCCGGTCTCCTGCCTTCCCTTGCAGCGCTCGCGAGGAGTTGCTTTCTGCTGCAGGGGCCTCCTGTTTTCTTTCTGTAACCAAAAAAAAAAAAAAAGGTAAAAAAAAAACAAACGAAAAAAAAAAAAGAAGAGAGCACAGTGAAACGAAAGGCCAGGAGGTGTCCTGGTGGCAGGGCGGGAGGTGCAGAGCTACCCAAGAACCGACCAGAGGGGAGCGGGACCCGATGCGCTGTGCACCCTGCAAGGGTGGTGGTGAACAGCCAGGGACCTATCGGTGCAGGACACGGAAAGGAAAGAATGAGCTTTTAGGCGTCTTTTGGAGAAAATCTAAGCACTGTCAGAGCTCCCCAGAACTCCTTCACCCTGTGTCAGTGAGGGCAGAGGGATGCCCAGAGCAAAGCCGGCATGTGGGGTGGTGGAGAGCAGACGGGCTCTGCAGAAACGTGTGGGAATGTTTTTGGAGCACTTAAATTTATTTTCTTAGGGGGAAAAACCAGTAAACAGCCAGCACAGATGTTGCTTGAGCACCTCCAAAGGCTCCAGTGAGACGAATCCCAAAGTCTCCCTGCCAGATGCCCTCAGTCCTGGGAACTGCTGACTGCAAACGAGATACTTGAGGGTTTTCCCTAAGCCGCAGCTCCCAGAGCGAAGCAGCTCCCTGCGACTGCATCCTCATTCTTGTTGGGCGGGCTGGGGAGAACAGCTGGGGAGCGTCAGCTGTCACAACCCCAAACTGAGAAACGAGAAGGAGAAGAGCCCGAGCTGACATCTCTGAGGGCCCTGGGATGGGTGCCGTGGGGCAGCGCGATCGAGGGCTGGCAGTGGAGGAGCTCGGGGCTGGCAGGGGGCTGAGGCCATGCCACAGCTCTGCCCTCTCCCAGCAGCCGCCTGTGGCTTTCTAAATGCCCAGTTCCCAGCACTGAAGCCTCTTGGTCTTGCCTCTGATTATGGCACGGCATTACAGCGATGAGCTGCTTCTAGGTGTAACAGGCAGGAAAATAAGCGCATGGATGAAACAACTCCTGCAGTTTGTCCCCGTATCCTGGAGTAGCCTGGGGGCTTTCTGCAGCTCAGCAGCTCAATATCCAGCTGCGGTTGGCTGCTCCCACGTCCTCCTCTGATGGCAGTTCTGGGGTCAGGCCCACCCTGCGTGTCTCCCCAGTTCTGTAGCCATCTCCTTTAGTCCTGAAGCAGGGCTCCAGCCTTCGCTCCTGGTCATTGGCAGCTGACGGGAGCAGAAAGCTTGGCCGAGGAGGTGACACTCGCTGCCCCATCACAGGTTGTCCCTACCCAGGGACCAGAATCACCTGTCCCTGGGCATCTCTCATTTCTCCATCGCATTGCCCAGGCTGTGCCGTGGGGAGGGCTGCTGGTGGCTCCCGTCCTTGCTGGATGCCAGCATTGGTTTGCTTTCCCCTCGCACATTGAAAGGTGAAAGCACGGTTAAATCCTGCCTGTCCTGTCCTGTCCCGTCCCATCCTGTATTTCTGGGAATGCAAGATGTGCTCTCCAACAGGATCTGGATTTGCATCTTCTCCATTAGATTTTCAGACACTTAAAAGAAAACCTTCCATGGAGGGGCAGCTGCTTACACCGAGCTGTGGGTCTGCCTCTCACATTGGACCCACGATATTGCCCGGCCCAGTGGGCACTGCTGAGGGCATGGTGTCACCCACCTGGCTGGGCTCCTCTGCACCACGTTGGGTCGCAAAGCTCTCAGTGTCCGAGCCTAAATCCCTGGAAGGGACTGGGAAGAGCCCAGAGCCCCCAGGGAACGTCCCCGGTTGAGCCAGGCCGTGGTGGGGACGCAGCTCCAAAGGGAAGCAGCTGTGGTGCTGGTGCTGTGCATTCCCACCCCTCCCTCCCACAGGCACAGAGAGGGCAAAGGCTGGTGCGCTGCACCCTGGCCCGCAATGAAAAGGCACCGGCATTAAAAGAAGGAGTTTTTTTCTGCATGAACAGCTTCCCACGCTGCTGGGGGAGTTCCTTATCAGCCCAGGGCAGCGCTTGGTGCTGCTTCGTGATGCGGCACAACCTGTTTTGTTCTGCCCAAACAGCTCCTGGGCTGCAGCGGGGGGGAAATCTCCCGGCCCCACGCGTGTATTTGCATGGCAGTGAGCCGCTCGCACCACGCAGCCACCCACCTGCCCCGGCAGGGAGGAAATGGCTTTTGCCTCAGTGAACCTTTTCTGCTGAGCTTGCAAAAACAATCGAGATATCACACCGAGAGCGAGAACCAGCCTGCACACAACAGCGCCCACGGGGGGGTCACACTGAGCCCCAGAACCCCCAGCCTGGCTCCGGTTTGAGGTGGGGGCAGGCAGGAGCCCCCCATTCCCTATCTTGGCAGTGCTGGCAGATCCCAAAGGACCAAGTTCTGTGCCACCCTCTCAGCTGCCTGCCCCGGTGGCACCGCACCCTGCGGATGCCGGGGCTGCTGGAGCTGATCCGGGCCAGTTCGAGGGCTCGTGTGGCCACCATGTCCGGAGCCACGATGCCAGCTCAGCGGGCAAAGGGCTGGGAAAGCCTTTGGGGACGTGGCTGGGGGGAAGCCGGGGGCTGCCCCTGGTGTGGGTGCCAACCTCCAGGGCTGGGTGCCAGTGCCCGGGGGTGGGCGAATCCCCTGGGGATGGAGCAGGCTTGTTCGGGACGGGGCTGGCTCCGCCGAGATGGGGCGCAGCACAAGGGCTGAGCACCCCAGAGGATGCGGCGAGCCCCGGGGGATTTGGGCCGGGCACCAGGCATGGCTGGGGGGACCCTGTCGGGGCCGCTCCCGGTGGGGCTGAGCTGCATTGCCCGGGCAAGTCCCCGCTCCGCCGGCACCGGCACCGGTACCGGCACCGGCACCGTCCCGTCCCGACGGCCCCTCCCTGCCCTCACCTCTGCGGCCCGATCGCCGCAGGCTCCGTCGGAAGAAGTTGCCGATGGATGATGCCATGGTGGCCCCGGTGCGCCCCCGGTGCGGCGCGGCACGGCTCGGCTCGGCACGGTTCGGCTTCCGCCCGCCGTTGCGCTTTCGCTTTCCCGGGGGAGGAGGGACGGGACGGGACGGGGCGGAGAGGAGAGGAGGAGCGGGGCGGGGGCCGAGCCGCACCTGGCACCGGCTGGGGCACGGGGGCGGTGGCACCGGGAACGGGGAGGGACGGGGCACGGGAACCGGGAGCGGCTGCTGGAGGAAGAGCCGGGAGCACCGAGAGCACCGGGCGTGGGGGTCCTGGGAGGACCTGGGTGTGGGGGAGCCGGGAGCATCCCTGGGTACGAGGGTCCAGGGAGCACCGGGCACCGGGGACCCAGGGGGACCTGAGCACGGGGGAGCCGGGCACTGGGGAAGTGCCCCGTCGGTATCGTGGTGGGGAGCCAGCCCCAGCATGGGTAAGGGGGAGCTGCCCAGGGGCCGGGAGGGGCGCACCCCGAAGCCAGGGGTGATGCTGAACCGTTCCCTTTAGGGGCCAGAGGTTTTGGGGTCCCCTCTGCGGCGTGCCGGGGAACCAGCCAAGCTGCCCTGCTGCTGCAGCCACACTTTCATCCCCATGGCTGGGAGCTTGTCTGGACTTGGGAACGCCGTCTGGGCTGTGCAGTCACCTGTGCTGGCGTTTGTTCATCGGGCAGAGCTTTGCTCCCCTCTCAGGGTGACTCAGAGGTAGCTGGGCCAGCTCCAGGGCTGCAGAGGCCAGTTGCCAGCTCCCTGTGCTGCTGGGGGAAGCAAGGTTCGTTAGTGCTGCGATGCCGGGGCTGCTCCGTCCCCACCAGGCAGCCTGCGGGGTCGCTCTGCTTTGCTGGGCTTTGCTCATGGTTTCACCACTCCAGACCCATCAGTGGGAAAAGACTCTCTAAACCCAGTGGTATCTTTAAAAAGAAAAATCCCCTTTCCCCATCATTCACCCGCCCAGACCTTCGATGTTTCCTCTGCCACTTTTAGGCAGTGCTTACACAGCAAATAAAGCACCCAGAGGGGGCTTTGGGCACAGCTACGAGGATTTTAGGCGTGATGAGCTATGCACAGATCTTAGCCTTAGTGCCGGAGCGTGGCTGTTTTCAGACATAGCCCAGTTTTCCTACACCAAATCCCCTCCCTTCGTGCACTCTGACAACTCCCATCCACTTTCCTTCTCTGCCGCTGCTGCCTCGCTGAGGTCCTCAGGGATTTGCTGGTCTGGGGACGGTTTCTGGCTGATCTCGAGGGGCTGGAAGAGCACTTGTGCATCTCGGAGGCGATGGCAGCAGGAGTGTTTGTTGCTCCTAGGAGAAATTTCCTGTTGGCACGGCAGGAGAATAAAAATTTAGGGGTTTTCCCTTTCGATTACAGAGGAAAATCCCTCCTTTCCTGGAAACTGGAGCGACTCTGGAAGAATGGCTGCTGCCTTCAGCCAGAAGAAATCCCCAAATTCCTTTTTTTTTTTTTTTTTTTTTTTTTTTTTTTTTTTTTTTTTCTGTACGCACAAATATTTTCTGCTTGCTCCCTTTAAGCCAAGCTTCCGACTACGATCCTGCTTCGATAACGCCTTGACTCTGCTCAGACGCCTTCTGGGCGCAGAAAAAAAGAGCCGTGTTCCCAGCCACAAACCTCCCCGCTGCCGAGCAAACACTGTGTCCCTTTGTGCCCCTGGCACAATCCAGCAAACCTGGCGCTGCTGAAAGAGGTTGAACTTTGAATATCCCCACTGAAAGCTCTTTGCTGCAGGAACCCAGCCACCCACCGTGACAACAAACGGGCACATTGTGGGACCTGGGGGGCTTCTGGCCACTGCGGATGCAAAGCTCGCCGTTGCACTGCTCCATTGTCGCTGCCAAAATCGTTTTGCTTCACCAAACTGAGCCCGGAGAGCTTTGTGTTTTGTTTTGTTTTTCCCTTGCAGCCCCAGTGCTGATGAATACACGCTGGTATTTGGTTTTCTGCTAGCGTGGTGTATTCAGGACGCAAACAGCCCGCTGCAAACCCTCTCCCTGTGGAGCCCTGGGCATTGTGCTGGGACCCCGCTAGCACTGCAGCTCCTCCTCCTCCTCTTCCTCTCTCGCCCCTCACCTCGTTGCCCCTTGACTCACCCCGGTGCCTCCTCACCCTCTCCCCATCCCCTCACCAGGTGCCACATTTCAGGAGGACGTTAGGAGCTGGAGCTTCTTGGCTCAGCATCCCTGCAGCGTGGGAGCCGTGTTGACTTTACCCCATAACAAAACTAGGGCTGGGGCACGGGAATGGGGGCCCGGGTTCCTGGTGGGACCCCCCTGCGCAACCTGAGGCTGGTGACCTGCCTTGGGGTTTGGGCCAGGGCCCCCATGGACACATTTCCAGCTTTTTCCCCCTCCAGGGCGCTTGTCCCACTGGATGGCAGCATTTGAGCAAAGACACTTCTCCGGAGAGCTGGCGGGAGAGGGAAGCTTCCTCCGGAGACTTTTCTCTCTGCTTGTCCGGCTCTTGGGAGGTTTGCTGAGGGCAGGTGGGCTCAGCTCACTTGTGTTTGCACCGTTTCTGCCCTGTTTGGAGCTGGGTGATCCCCAAATCGGAGTGCCATGTAACATCCTCCACCTGCCCCTTTCCCCTGATGTTCAGGGATGCAAGGGGCCATGCCCGGACACGGGGGCTGAGCACCAGCTGGGATGCTCTGTCCCACAACCAGGAGTGAAGAAGTCTCAGACTGGGTGAGGAAGAGAGATGCCAACCCCATGGGACACTGAAAATGGGGCTTCTTAGCAAGATGCATCCCCTATGGCCCTACACCCCCCTGCTTCCATACCCAGGGTGCAGAGAGCCCTGTTTCAAAATCACCCCCTCACACATGCCACAATTGCTGCATGAAAAAAAGCCTCATCTTTTAGACTGAGTGACTATTTCTTGCATGGTGGTTGCAGAGGGGGGTGCAAAGCTCACAGTGATTAAAAAGCAAAGCAAATCCATCTGCTTTTCCTTGCACCAAGCTGGTTTTAATCCCAAGTATTTTAATCTGCCCTTGAGATTCCTTGGACGTGGTGTTTGGCAGAGGGGCTCGGGCAGCACTGGGTGGGAGGGCAGGATTGGTCCTGGGCTGCAGCCCCCACCCCCACCCCCCCCCCCCGCCAATATAGTGCAGGGAAACCGTTCCTTTCTGGGGCTGTTTGATGGTCAGGAGGAGCAAAGACGTCTCAGCTTACAGGCTCACGGCTGGGCTGGCATCGCTGGTTTGCAAGCGGGCATCCATAGATGGAAAGGGTCGCGCTGCGCAGCCTCCCCTCAGGTGTAGCACGAGACCTTCCTCAGCCTCCCCGTACTGAGCCAGGAACGTGTCCCAGGTTAAAATTCCGGCTCTGGGCTGCTTTGGCCTTGGCAGTGTGTTTCAGGTGTTAATCAGCTGCAGCGTGCAAAGCTTGCGTCCGTCTGGGTGCACGTGGTGCTGGCTCTCAGGTGCTTGCTGCCCCTATTCCGTGTTTCTCCCTCCTCTTCGCCCCCCAAGCGGGGCTCTGGCACAGAATTAGTGCCCAGCTGAGCTCGAGAAACTCGCAGCATATGTGGAGGCAGGTGTCCAACCTCCAGGTGGCCTTTGCAGAGTTCTGGACGTTGCCACTCTGAAGCATCGTGGCTCAGGGACCTGCCAGGGTGTAGGGGACACCGGGGCACCAGGGCACTGGGGATGGTGGTGGCTCAGCCCCTGGGGAGCGTGGGACGATGCTGGGCTGGGGCAGCCAGTGGGGAGCCTGTTTTGCTTCTTCTCAAAGAAAAGAAGGAGAATTGGGATTTTCAGGATTTTCCCAGCTGGGCTGAGCAAGCTGGGATGGGGAGGGCAGAAGCTGGGGGTCAGTCCTGCCTCTGATGGCCTGGGGGGGCACCCCCATGACACCTGCTGCCCTGCACGTGGTGCTGGCCCCAGAGTTTGCCCCACTCTCTCCAAGGAGCAAGAAGCATTTGCAGCTCAGAAGTGCCCTGGGGGGGCGGGGTGCACTGGCACAGCAAGAGCCCCCCAGTTATGCTGGCAGGGCTGCAAACCTTGACCCCGAACCAAGCGTTTACTCAAGGAGCTCTGTAAGATTTGCTAATCTCGAAATATTGTTGGCATCCAGAGCAGTGATTTACTGCGTGTTTTGCCACAGCAAGAACTTTCCGAAAGGCCATGCTAAGTTTACACCGGAGCGGCCGGGATCAGATAACCGGCTGCTGGCTGCTCCCTCCGTTCCCCCCAGTCCCCGCTGGCTGCTGTGCTGGGGTGCAAAGGACATCAGCTTCCCCGCGTCCTGCGAGGAGGAGGTGACCCCAGTCACGAGCAGCAGCAGAAAGGGGACACTGAGGGTGTTTTTGCCCATCCAGGTGGCGGGGTGGGATGTGAGGAAGCTGTGGATTTGTGCACGGCTGTGGCACTTCGGTTTTGAAGTCAGACTGCCAGGGATAGGAAAGAGCCAGCCCCGGCGTCCTGGCCATGTTTCCTCCCCAAGGGCTTTGCAGGCTGTGAAATTAAATCAGCTTCTCAACATCACCGGCACTTGGGGCTGGATGTCCCCGAGCGTTCCTGCAGCATTTTGCCACCTGTGGGATCTCGAGGGCTTTGCGGGAGCTGGGGAGGAATGTCGTGGGATCCTGGGGTGTTCCCCGCTCCGCCCAACCGCTGTTTTTGGGGGAGGTCCTCCTCCCTCCTAAGGACCACAGCCCCCCTCCCTTGTCACCAGATCCCCTGGGATCTGTGCCACCCCCTAACCCCCAGGAGATGGGAACCAGCTCCCTGCACATGTTCATGGCTGAAGCCATCAGCAGGCTCAGTCCTCGCTTGGTCACAGTGGGCTGGACGCGGTGGCCTTCCCCTGCAAAGATCCACGAGCAGCCCTGCTGCGCTGGTGCGTGCATGGGCGAGGAGGAGGAGGATGAAGTACCCTCTACCATGGCTGTCTCCTTGCAAGTTTTTGGGTCAAGAGATAAAATCCCATTCACTCTCAGAACCCCAAGTCCTGGCCCAGCTGCTCTGGAGGTGCTTTGGGGTGATGCTTCCTCCAGGGAAGGCAGGGGGCTGTCACATGGGGCTGTGCCACCAGGGGTGGGGACAGAAGTGTTGGGTCAGGACAGGGAGGGGTGCCGAGGTGCCCCATCCATAGCCCCCCACCCTGTGGCAGCTGGAGCCCATGCATCTGCCTGTGGGGACATCAGGGACACTGAGAACCACACAAAAAGGGCATCTTCCCAAAGCCTGGCTCTGTATCTGGAGGGTTTTGGACGGATCTAGGGTAAGGACTGCTCGATTTAATGTCCCCATGATGCTCTCTGGTGGCAGCAGGGAAGGGTGCAGCTGAACCACTGTTGGACAACCCTAAACCAGATTGTTTTCCCAGTTACTGGGGTCTGGTGCGAGTCACTGGGATCAGGGGATGTTCTGACCCTTTGTAGTCCCTCTGATCCAGCAAACTCTGCAGGGAGGAGGCCACAGCAGGGAGGGTCCCGCATGAAAGTGCCTGGGAAGAGGGGGTCTTGGGGGGGGGGGGGGTTGTCCAGAACCTGTTGCCCTTTGTCCAGGATTTGCTCCCCTTGGCCTCTGAGCGTCCTGGGGAGGGACAGCCCTCAGGGTGCCTGCCACCACCACAGTGGCCTTGGGGACCTCTGCAGGCTACCAGCTGCCCCATCCGAACCATGGCTGGTCCTGGTGCCACCAGGTCTGGGATCAGGACATCATGCAGGTCCCCAGCATGGGTGGAGCACAACAGGGACTTTGCATGAGGCAAGGGGAGGAGGGTGCAGAAAGGAGGAGGGGATGGAGGCAGGTGTGGGTGCAGGTGGAAACATTTAGGGCAAATAAATGAGGGGTGTGGATGTGAAAATGTAAGGGAGGAGTTGGGAAGGGGAAGCAGAGATCCTGATCCTGATCCTGATCCTGATCCTGATCCTGATCCTGATCCTGATCCTGATCCTGATCCTGATCCTGATCCTGATCCTGTAGGAGGAGCCTTGAGGACACCAGGGGTGGCCTTGCTCCTTGACTGAGGTAATGGGATGCTGAAGGTCCAGTGAGACCAGGAGCATGTGCCCAGGCTGTAGTGGGCCAGTGGTGTTTTTTACATCAGGGCTGGACACCAGCTGGGCTAACTGGGATGCACTGGATGCTGACTAGGACTGCAGGGGTCAGCAAAGCAGGGCTCTGGGCTGAGATGTTTTCCCCTGCATAAGGTGAGCAAGCACCTGAGCAAGCAGCTGGCATGGTGAAGAAATCAGTCCTTGGTGCTGGTGGAGCCCAGGGCCGGGCTGGTTCCTTCTCTTGCAGAGCATCCCAGCTCCCTGCCTGCTGGCAGAGGGGTCACCCAGCAGCACTGGGCACAGCTCGGGGAGCGAAACGTGCAGCTGTGTGGCTGCGTCTCACCCCAGGGGAAAAGCTGAAATAAAATAGCAGAGGTTGCTTGGATCATTTTGGGACTTGCTGAGCACTTGACTTTTGATGGAGGGGGAACACAAGGTGCTGTCTGCAGCTTTTGCCTGTCCCAAACCGGGACCAGGGAGGACAGGTGGTGGCAGAGCCCTATTGGTGTCCCCAGCTGCTGTCCCCTCCCCTGGTGGAGGTGACCCCCAGGCAGGCTGTGGGCAACGGGGCTGGCATGGGCTCAGCCTGTCCTAGGTAAGCTCCTGCTGGCAGCCCCAGAGGTAGGGCAGGACTGGAAAAAGAGCCACCAAAGGCAGAGCGATGCCCCGGATCTGTCATTGCTTCTGGGTGCCAGAGGCACGGCAGGCAACTGATGTGGTGCCAAGGTCCGTGAGTGCTTCTGCCAGCTCATCACGTCCTGTCCCATGAGGCCACTGCTCCTGCCCTGTGCCGACCTTGCTCCGTGATGTGCCATGGGACCGCTCCGGCAGGGGCAGCGACGATGCTGCTCCACTGTGTTGTCCCCATCATGGTGCCATCCCCGGGGAAACTGAGCTGGGCTCGGCTCCCAGTGAGGCACTGGGCAAAGTCCGGGCATCCCCACGTGGGTTTCTCTGTTTCTCTCTCCCTGCCAGCTCGGAGGAGAGTTATCCCATCGCTGCCCAAAAATAGCACCCTGAAGATGCCGGTGGGGCTGGGTGTTTGCATCTGTGAGCCCTGCCCACATCTGGCAGCTCTCAATTCCAGCAGAAAGGCTTCAGTGCCAGGTACCCAACTGTGCTGCATCACGGGCTGATGCTGACGGTGGGGGAGCCCCAGATGCTGAATGGAGCCATGCTGGTGCTGGGAGCTGATGCGTGACCACGCAATGGGAACATCCCCAAGTGTGCACCAGGTGGGGCTGCACAAACCATATTTCTGTGCCTGGCGGAGATCCCAGTGGGAGCTTGGAGACACCCTGAATCAAGCTGGCTGCATCTCTGGTGCCTGGCTGTGTTTTCTACACCTTACCAGGACGCTTTAAAGCCGTGCTAGCTTCAATCTCCTGCCTGGGGGACTTGAGGAGAGGGGTCAAGCCCATGTCCCTGCTTGGCCCCAGAGCCCTTGCCTGCACTCATTGCTGCAGGGTGAAGTAAGCCTCCGCTTGCGTGTGGCGCACAAGTCGGAAAGCTTTTCTACGTCCCAGCCCACCTGCCGCCTGCCCTGGCCGCTTGACTCAGCACGCCGTGAATATCGCGGTGACGGGGAGCCTGGAAATGCTGCTGGGAGCCGGGCAGGCATGACGTGGTCTGCAGGGTGCTGAGAAACCCTGAGCTGGCAGCCGTGGTCGGCGGCTGAGTGGTCTTTGTGTGAGCACCCTGGTTTTTGGAGCTCTGGCTTAACCCCCCAGGGAGGGGATGGACAAAGAGGTCCCCATGCTGCATAGGAAGGGACAGACCTGCATGGGAAACATCTCCAGTCACATCCCTGGTTGGCAGCCTGGCCTGCCCCAGAGGTGTTTGAGAACCTCCTTTCTGCTGAAATCTGGGGTTTGGGGCATTTCTCCAGGCTGTTTGTGGAGTCTTCCATGGACTCCCAGGCCACACAGCACACACAGGGCTGGATATGGCCATTTGGAGATGGGGGACGGTTCCTGGTCTCTCCTGCTGGCTGGTTTTGGCTGTCTCCCACTGTGGGGTGGCAGTGGGAATGCTGTCAGCCCTGGGTGTCCCCTTCCCCACCCGGACACAGGCAGTGGGTGGCTGCTCCTTGTTGACCCCTACGATATATAAAGGGCACTTATAACAATAACGGAGAAAGACTTCCTTATCAGGGCCCATAGTGGCAGGACAAGGGGCAGCAGTTCTAAACTGAAAGAGGGAAGGTTTAAGTTGAAGGAAGAGATTTTTTTTTGCAATGAAAATGCTGAGACACAGGAACAGGTTGCCAGGGAGGTTATCCCCATCATTGGAAATTGGGTTGGACAGGGCTTTGAGAAACCGGGTTTAGTGTGAGGTGTGCCTGCCTACAGCAGGGGAGTTGGGCTGGGTGGTCTTTAAGAGTCCCTTCTAAACCAACAAAAACTTTGAGGAATTGTAACCACCCATACAACACAGATCCTTGATTTGGGTGTTTTGGGCCTTTGGTGTCTCTGCTTGGCTTTAGGCATGCAAGTGGAAAAACCTTGCCACCTCTTGCTGAATACTGGAGACCTGTTTCGGGACTGAAATCTCTAAAATCCTCCAGGATTTGGTCCAGCTGTCGGAGGCGTCTTCTGTCTTCCCACACAGACACATCAGCTGTCACCGCCGGGAATGCCTGGGCTTTCCTCCATTCCACCCAGCACGTCCCTGATGCTGTGATTTCCTAACCTGGCTCTTTAGGGGTGCAGCCAGATTTCTCTCACTGCACTGGGGTCCTGTCAGTAAGCCCAGCAAGAAAAATGGCCATTCTGCTTCTTCGTGGGGGGCTTGAATTACAGCGGCATGAGGAGGATCTAATTCTATAAGAAAGAAATGAAGATCTCATCCTTTAGACCTATATTTTACCTGGAGGATAAGTAAGGCAGTGTATCCATAAATGTGGACTGAAAATGTTGGCCAAAACCAATATATAAATAGTACCTACTTCCCGTACAGAAAAGATCATTTCTCACTGGAAATTGTGAATACCCTGCATTTCAGCTAAATCCCAAAATACTTCGAGTTTCAGGCAAAATGCACTGCTGTTTAAATTATTACTAAAATTTTAATGTCCAACAACCAGCACAGCCCATTCAGTGTGGTCAGTTTTCATGCCAAGGTGCAGCCCTCACCCAGGGGGCATCTGTAGTGGGTTCACGTGGCAAGGTTTGGGTGGCAGGGGGGGCATAGGGGTGGAAAGAACAATCCAGAAGTTGCCCCATGTTAGATAAGGGTCCTGCTACTGGCCAGAGCCGGGCCAATAAGCGATGTTGTTTGTGCCTCTGTGAGAGCATATTTAAGAAAGGGGAAAAAAACTGCTGGGGAACAGCAGCTGGGAGAGCAAGGAGTGCGACCCAGCCCTGCAGCCCCCAGGCTGGTGCAGCAGGAGGGCAGGAGGTGCTCCAGGCATGGAGCTGAAGTTCCCCTGCGGCCTGTGGAGAGGCCCCTGGTGGAGCAGGCTGTCTCCCTGCACCCATGGGTCCCACATGGAGCAGATCTCCACGCTGCAGCCTGTGCCGGTGGAGCAGGTGGATGTGGCCTGGAGGAGGCTGCGGCCCATGGAGAGCCCCCGCAGGAGCAGGCCCCGGGCCAGAGCTGCAGCCCGTGGAGAGGAGCCCATGCAGGAGCAGGGGGGCTGGGGGGAGCTGCTGCCTGTGGGGGACCCGTGGTGGAGCAGTTTGCTCCTGGGGGATGGACCCCATGGTACGGAGCTGTGTGGGAGCAGTTCTTGAAGAGCTGCAGTCTGTGGCAGCCCCTGCAGGCTCAATTCGGGAAGGATGGCAGAGATGAAGTGCCATAGACTGACCGCAGCCCCCATTCCCCTTCCCTTGTGCTGCTTGGGGGAAGGAGGTTGAAGAGGATGGATGGGGGGAAGGCGTTTTTAGCTTCTTTCATTTGTTTCTCACTTCTCTAGCTAGTTAGTAATAGGTAATGAATCTTACTGTCTTCCTATTCCGAGTCTGTTTTCTCCATCTTGATAATTGTTGAAAGATCTGATCTCCCTGTCCTTATCTCAACCCTTGAGCCCTTTGCATTGTATTTTCTTTCCCTTTGAGGAGGGGAAGTGAGAGAGCAGCTTCAGTGGAGCTTGCCTGCCCACCTGAGTAAAACCATCAGAGCATCTCCTTTCATCTCCGTCCCCAGATTAAGTTTTGTGACCCCGAAGTGGGGGGCCTCTTGCTGGGACACCCTGTTCCACCCTGGCCAGTGGAGTGGCTCCATGGGAGCAGCTTCTCCCTCTCAGTTTTGTACCCACAAGCGAAGCTGTCGTGGTGGATAACCAAAGACCTTCATCTCCTGCGGCTGGTCCCTGTGGGAACCCTTTGACTTTGGATTTGGGCAACCTGCCACAATGCCTTTGTGATCTATGACAGGGAGCGCAGTGCTTCTGTGCTTGGTGTATTCGACATCCGTCGGTCTCGTTGCGATGTGAGAATAAACAAGATGCCAATATACTACAGTAACGTGGCCCAGATAAGTCTGTATGATAAACCATGTTGATTCACTTGCTCTTAACCTATGAGTCATCCCGTGAGTCAACAGAGAAAACAGCATCTAAACGTCACCGAGCAGGTCTTAAAACCTCAAATTTCATTCATATCAAGAACTGCAAGTGAAATAATTGCATTGATGTTCTTTTTCCAGAGGAAAGTGTTTAATCTTCAGCTTCACTCACCCAAATTGAAATAGAAATCTGAGTGCTCATTTCCTTATGAACTGTAGTTTTGGTATTGATTTTTTTTCCCCCTTCTGAGTTCTTTAAATTGCTTTTCTTTACACCTAATCAAAAGAAACTTGATTTTTGCAAAGTATTTTGGTTTAGATTAGACACCACAACCACCTTTGGGAGAGGGGGGTGGGGGGGGATTAAAAATTTCCAAGCAGAGGTGATGCTGTTTGTGGGAGCCTGAAGATGATGGAACACCTTTGAGCTGATGGAGCCATCAAGACATAGGCCAGGTGAATGTGTTCCACAGACAAAGCTGTGTTTGCCTACTTAAAGTCCCCATGGAGATGCCACTCTGATAATCACAGAGGGAGGACTACAGCCAATGCCAGTTCTAGACAGAGGCTTTTGGAGTTTTCATCACACCTCCCTCTAGGTTGAGAAGATGCTGAGATCATCCAGAACAGGATGAAATCCCTGTGGGTTGTGGCATAGAGGAAATGGAGTTTCTCCAGTCCCACCCTCTGGGTCCTATGGGTCCTAGCCCCTCTGGGGGCAGCTGGAGAAGGACAGGTGGATAGTCTCCTCTAGCCCTACCTCGCTGTGCTTGGGGGCAGGACTGCCTTCTTTTTAGCCAGAGCAGCTGCAGAAAGTTTTCTGGATTGTGACCCACTTGGCTCCAACGTGCTCCAAGGAGCAGGGGAACTGCCAACACCCATCCTTGGGGTGCAGTAAAATCACTGGGAACCCTGTGTCACCATCTCCTGCCTCAGGGAGCTCAGCCCTCTGGCACCCAAAGGCCTTTTAGGAGAAGGAGGAGCCGTTATTAGTGACATTCCTTCTCACTGGTGAAAGTATATGAGGAATGCTGGGGTTATCACGTAGTTTTGGAGGAAATATACCTTCCCTGAGATACTGATACCATCTCTTGGTGTCCTGGCTCTGTCCTGCTGCCAAATGCAGTCGCTGAAATAACTGGGGGGGGGGAAATCTCCCTGGAGCAGGAGGGTTGTGCTGCCAGGCTCAGCCTCTGGGGCCCACAGAGAGATCGGGGCAGCAGGAGGGTTTGTGCTCTTGTTACCTTATCCCCCTGTGACTCCTGTGGCTGGGGGCTACCATGAGTTTTCTACTCGGCTTACACAAGCAGGGCTAGCAGAAAGTGCAGGGGCTCCTTCGTGCTCTTTCTGGGGATCAGCGATCTCCCATCCATGTCCCCTCACATATGTCTGTGTAGGGCAGATGGTTTCAGGGCCCTCTGATGCCCGCTGGGCCAAACAGCAGCACTGCTGCTCTGGCCAACTCTTCTTCCTCCCACCAGCTCCATTCCCTGTGCAGGGCTCCTTCTCCATGAGGGATGCATCCTGAAGAGCCCCCTGGCTGTATTTTGGGATGTCACCATCCCATTAAACACCAGCCTGGCCAATGGGGTTTTGCTGTTGTCTGGCAGTGGCCTCTTGTCCACAATGTTCATGTTTGGAGGTGTTTCCTGAGGATCACAAAAGCCTTTGGAGCAGTGTCTGGGAGAACCGGGCCTGCTTCACTCCTCCACAGCAGCATCTCTGGAGGCAGGAGAGCAGCTGGGAACAGGAGAAAACACTCTATTGACTGAATTTGAGGAAGGCTAAAGAATTAGACCATAGGTTACAGAGACATTTTTACTAGTGTCTCACACGACAAGCAGGGGAAATGAGGACAGGCAAGGGGTGAGCAAGTTTATAACAGGGCTTTCCTGGGCCACCATGGGGCTTTGGGGTGAATCAGTTTGGGGCTGGCAGAAGGGTGGCTGAACATGAGGCCTGGGGTGACCAGACCCCATGGACAAGGCAGGGTATGTGCAGGGCAGAGGCTGGAGGACACAGTGTAGGACTGGCCTGCCATCTACCTTCTTCAGGGTGGTGGGTCTGCAGGGCTGGGGCATGGGCACCTTCTGTGCCCATGTGAGCTGTGTTGAGGGCTGGAAGGGACCATGATGGAGAAACCATGGCATCAAGCCAAGTGGCTGTGGGGAGGACATGGAGGGAGAGGGTCTAGGGCCGAGAAGGGGATCAGAGGAGGGTCTGGGATGCAAGGGTTCAGGTAGGAGCTATGAGAAGATCTGGGCACAGGGGACTGGAGGGGGTCACGAGCATCCTGTTCTTGGTGTCCCTGCTTTGGTGTAGGGTTGTTCTGGATGATTGCACGAGGTGCTTTCCACCCTCAACTCTTCTGGGGCTGAGGGGGAAGCTGGGAATGGAACAACTTGAGGTTGTGGTAGGGACTGTGGACATGGGACAAGGGGGGCAGGTGGGCTGGGGGAGCAGTGCAGGATTTACCAGGATGCTCGGAGGTGGGGATGCCTTATGTCAATGCAGGGGCTGGGATGAGCTTTGGGGGGCTTGGAGAGGCTGGGGGCAGTGTGTGTGTGTGGGGGGGTGTGCAACTCACAGGGGCTTTGGTGCTAGGGACAGGAGCTGTGTCCCCAAAGAAAGGTGACCTGGCCCTGGCCTGCCCAGTCCCGTGTGGGCCTGGGAGGTGGCGGGGGGGGCAGGACCATGTGTTGCCGTCCCATAGGAGGGGGTAGGGGCATGCTGCTGAATGTGCAGGTCCCCGGTGGCTATTCCTGGCGGCTCCCGCCTGCGCAGGCAGATTGGTTTGCAGGGAGGTGACAAGTGCCAGCCCAAGCCTATAAAAATCTCCCAGCCCGTCCAGGCTCAGTGACCTGGTTCCCCCCTCCCAGCACAGCCGTCCTGCAGCGGAGACTGTCCGTCCGGAGCGGAGACACCAGATTCAGAGTGGAGACGCCTGGTCCGGGACAGGGACCCCATCTTCAGCGTCGAGATCCCAGGTCTGGGGGAGAGACATTTGGTCTGGAGCTGGGACCCCAATCCAGAGCAGAGATCCCAGAGCAGAGACCCCAAAACACCCCCTAGGCTTTGCAGCAATGACTGGCAAAACCGCACCTCCAGCCGCAGACCCGGCTCCCGCAGCCCCAAAGGAAGAACCAGCACCAGCCCCAAAGGAAGAGCCGGCACCAGCCCCAAAGGAAGAGCCGGCACCAGCCCCAAAAGAAGAACCAGCACCAGCTGCTGAAGAGGGCCCAGCCCCCGAGCATCCCCCTGCCGCGGAGCAGCCCCCAGCCCCCACAGACGATTCAGCTCCCGTCCCCAGAGCAGAAGCAACTCCAGCCCCCGAAGAAGGTTCCCCAGCCGCCCCAGCTGAGCCCCCTGCCCCTGAGCCTGAGAAACCCAAAGCAGGTGAGGAGGGGACCGGACACTGAAGTGGGGAGGGGGATGCATGAGGATGTGGTGGGGGGTTAGGAGGTGGGTGAGCTGAGGCCCCGCTGCCCGGGATCCTGCCCTCACTGCTGTGGGTTTGTTACAGAGCCGCCCAGCTCCCCCTTGTCCCTGTCTGTGGAAGAAGTGAGCGAAAACTCGGTTACGCTGACCTGGAAAGCCCCTGAGAAGACGGGCCGGTCAGGCCTGGATGGATACGTGGTGGAGATCTGCAAAGATGGAAGTAGGCTTGGGATTTCCTGCCTGGAGAGCTGGAGTGGGATAGAGCTGGGCAGAACCGGGCAGTGTGATTCCCTGTGTGCTGTTCCCCTTTCTTTGCCCAAATTATTTTGTTTGTTTTGTGTGGATGAGAGGGGCTTCCCGTTGGCTTCAGATATCAGTGATCTCTTTAGCAGGGGGCTGGACCACGGGGTCTAACATCTCTGCTGCATCCAGCTAGAGGGTGGAGGAGAGTGCAGCGTGCCCACTGGGGATGGCCCCTGATGGCCACCAACTCTGCATAGACTTGGGGTGGGATGGGATTACAAGACCTGAGAGGAAAGAAGACACAATTCTCCCATGCTCAAAGGGATGCTCAAACGATGGGAGGATGAGGAAGGAAAGGGCTGGGCAGTGCAGGAGAGGCTGGCACGAGGCAGCAGGCAAGCCCAGCCCAGAGGGAGATGGGGCTCGAGGAGCCTGGAGGGATGATGGCTGTGGTGGGTGGAGATGGGCTGGTGGCTGGCAGTGATTACCTGTGGCTCTCTGGTTGCATTGCCAGGTGGTGGGATGAGGTAGGAGTTGAGAAGTGTTTTGGGCACTCTCATGAAGCCCTGCTTGGACTTGGGGTAAGAGTGAATAAGCTTGACCACGGTGGGACAGAAGCCATTCCTGGAGGGAGCTGTCTAACAGCCTCCCAAAGAGCACGGTTTTGGATGCTCTCCTAGCTTGCTTTGGGCTTGGCTGGGTGACAGAAGAGCTGTAGTCATTCAGTGGTTGCCACGTGGACTCAAATGCTGTATCTGAGCTGGTACAAGACCATGGCTTGGGAGCGGGGGGGGGGCGCGGGGGTCAAGTTTGAGTGGGGGCTGTCTGGTTAATGCCATTTGCAGGTGATGGGCAGACTTTGCTTGATGATGAGGATGGGCTGGTGAGCATGGCGAGCCCCAGCAAGGTATCCTTGGGCAGCCGGAGGAGAGGATAGGCTGTCAGGGTGGTCAGAGGATCTTAACTACTTCCAGAAATGCACCTGGAAGGTCAGCAGAGACCATGTTTGTTGGCCTAATGCCTTGCAAGCAGCCTCCTCCTCAGCAGTTGAACATCTGCCAGCATTCGGTAACCCACACCCCTTGCGGGGGGGAGGCCAGCCCCCTCCCTCAGATGCCTTTTTCTCTCGGTGCCCCAAATCCAATGGGATGGATCTTTCTGCTTGTGCCTCTGCGAGGAAGAGGTTTTCTGCCTCTGGGTTTCACCCCTTGGGGTTTGATCCTGCTGTTTGGGGGATGCGCGTCCATCTGCCTGTCTGTGTCACGGCTGAAGCGCTCTGCTGGGTTTGTTCTAGGCGCAGACTGGGCAGCGGTGAACAAGGAGCCCTTTCTTTCCACCCGGTACACGATCCAGGACCTCAGCTCCGGTGACAAGCTCCATGTGCGGGTGAAGGCTGTCAGCGCCAGCGGCACCAGCGTCCCGGCTACCTTGGAGCAGCCGGTGCTCGTCAGAGAGATCACCCGTGAGTACTGGGGTAGCGCACTGTCCCCGCGTGCCCTGTCAGCAGGCAAAGGAGTCGCAGCCCATCCCTAGAGCCCCAACAGCCTCTGCCCTCTCATGTGTCGCAATCCAGCCTTTCACCGAGATGTTGTCCTCCAGAACTGGGCCCAGTTCCCTTGGGGTGGGATGGGGACGACGCTTCCTGACCGCAAGGCACCGCTCCTGTAGATGGTGAGGCTCTGGGGCAAAATGCGCTGCACCCAAATTGTAGGGCCACGTAGAACGTCGCAATGGCTGGGAAATGGTCTCACGTCTCCTCTCCTTGGCCACGCTCATATCTCTAGTATGCCAGCACACGCGTGTCGGGCAGCGGCAGCTTTGTTTGTTTAGCTCAGGAAAGTCGAGAGCGGGTTGTCGGGAGCACGGGAACTTTAATCATGCTGAACACGCTAATGAATGACTTGCTCCCATGCTTAGGAAGACTCACATTCCTGCTGGGGTGCTGTGAGAGTGCTGAGGCTGATGCAGGATTGCAAAGCTGGTTTTCACTTATCCAACAGCAAGTAGAGAATTATTTGTCCTTTACAAGGAGTTCTTAACGTGCAAATCTTCCTATTACTCAAATAACAGATTTTTCCTTCTGCTTAAAAATAGTAATAAGGATAATAGATGTTATTTCAGAAACTGTCAGACTTTATTTTTTTATTTTTTTGTCAGAAAGGGTTTGGAGAGGACCGCCAGTGTCTGGAACGGGTCCTGCAGGGGCTGTGGGCATGGCTCAGCGACTGCTGTGTCTGCTGCCTTGTCCAGACCCTGGCTTTGCCTTGCGGGGCCAGGTCCTTTGGTGGCTGAAGCAGAAATATCAGAGGTGTCTGGCAGGTGGCACCTCTCTCCTTGCCGTGTTCACCTCCAGATCCCAAAGGCATTGCTATTTTCCTTGTGGGACTGGGGAAACCAAGCCATGGGGGACTAGGAGGAGATGCCAAACGCATGGCTCAGGTTTCCCACTTCTAGTCCCGTGCTGCACCCCCCAGGCCAAGCTGCCTGTCCTTGCTGCAGACTTTTTCCCAACCACGTGCGCCAGCTGAGAGGTGTAAAACCCCAAGGGCTGGAAGACCCATGTGCAACTTACTCTTCCTCTAAGATTTCTATTTTTATTTTTATTTTTTTTTCTGCTGACTTAAACTCTTTATCAGCAAATGGCACTTGCCACCTTTGGTGTTTTATCTGAAATGCAGCCCTGCATGTCCTTCCTGGCTTAGCTGTGTAACAAATGACCCCTCCAGGCTGCTGCCGCCCCGTGTCTGCCCCAGCAGTGCTGGTGCGTGCTGGGTGCAGGAGCCTGCTCCTCCCCGCCCTGCCCGGTACATGCTGGTCTTTACGTTTTATTCAGGACTGCATTTTGTACCTCTCCCTGGTTCATTTATAGCGTCACAAGGGATTTTAAATAGCAGCAGTACGGGTGGCAGGGAGCTTGAGAACAGGTGGGTCGAGGGAAGGCGAGTGGGTTTGGGAGGCGGAGAGAGAGACGGGGAGAAACCAGCCAAGGATTCGGCGCAGGAGTTGTGTTGTGCAGGGAACAAGGGCAAGAAAAATGCTTTTTCAGCCACGGCCACGCTTCACCTGGGCCACCAACCCCGACCAGCCCTCTCCAGCTGAGCTGGGGAAAACACCCATGAATTCATGTCCCTCTGTGGAGCTTGGGTTTCTCTGCCCCGCTGGGACGGATGAGTCCAAGTGGCAGCACCAAGGCGTGGATTCCTGCAGCGAACGGCCGTGTACACGGAGCAGAGCCCACCCCAGCTGTCAGCGGGGCCATCTGGGATCGCCGGGCATCTCCTGGCCCTCCCCAGCCCTCTCACACTCACAGCTGTTCAGGCATCACTAGCTCATGGTTTAATTCTGGCCTCCCCGAGCCCCCTCCCAAGAGCTGAGCTCCGGCACGTTTAATCCAGGCAGAGACACACAGCTCTTTTATGAGGGGCTCACGTAAACTCGATGCCTCCCCAGCAGGACTGCTGGCACCACGCTGGTTGGGTTACGCGCCTGCTATTTTCACCCTGGGAAGGAGAAGCGCGCTCCATCGGCGTTCTCTGGTCTTTTTTTTTTTTTTTTTTTGCTTATCTTTGTTATGTTCCCTTGGGGACATTAGGACACTACCCTTCCTTTTCCAGCCTGGGGCTTTTCCAGCTCTGCTGTGTGGACCTGTGAGCCACCTTGACCTCTTGGCAGCCCTGAGCCCACAGCGATGGAGCTCACCAACCCTCGTCCTTGCTGGAAGCTGGGTTGTGAGTCTCTAGAAAGTCTGCTCTCTGAGCTGGGGGAGAAGTATTTCCTGACCAGGACATGTCATCCACCGCCTTGCTACCATGCAGGCTGTGCTGGTAAAGCCCATGTTGGTCACCACGGGCTCAAGGATGGATGAGGAAGTAATTTTAGGGGTGCTGGCAAAGGGGTTGGCTGGTGTGGCCCTGCAAAGAGAAGCATGGTGCTGGAGATGAGAAGGAAGAGGTGGCCGTGGTTCAGGGCAGGACATCCTGATGGCCAAGAGGGGGATGTATGGGGTGGGCTGGCCCATGCAGGACTGTGGGACCTCTTGGGCTGTGAGCTGGGGTCTCTGATTTCCTGGCCCCACAACTTCACTTTCTGGTCCCCAGAGCTCCCGAGGATCCGCATGCCTCGTCACCTGCGGCAGACTTACGTCAGGCGCGTTGGGGATGCTGTGAACCTCATGATCCCTTTCCAGGTAGGCGAGCAATTTAGGATTTAAGTTCTTGGGTTTTCTCACTGCAGGTTGGTTTCTGCAGTGACTTTTCTTGCCAGCATGACGTGTCTGAGGCCAGCTGAGGGCTGGCTTGTCCCAGCCCTCATGTCTCATGGGATCCCATTCCTGCTCAGATCCCTTTTTTGGTCCTGCAGCATCTTTATTGATGACATTGATGGCGATCCCAAACAGACTAGGGCATGAACTGGGCATTGCTGCTGTCTTGGCCCATGAGCCCTGTTCAGATCATACCATGCTCGGCAGGGCAGGGGCCCATGCCACATGCTGCAGGACCCAGAAGCACAATTTTGGGGCTCTTCCCAGGGAGGGGAGCTGCATTTGGAGCAGGGTAGCCCCAAGGCTCTGTGATGGAGGGACCGAAGCTGGTGCTGGTGCTGATGCTGGTGGACCAAGCTGGAGTTTATCTCCTGAGCTGATTTATTACATGCTACCTGTGGCATCCCAAAAGCACCTCCACCAGGGCATCTGTAAAGGGAAAAAACCATCCATGAAACACCCCAAACAAGCAGGGAGAAGCAAGAGGCAGAAAGGTGCCCCTGCAACATGGGATGTGTGCGTCCCATGTCTTCTAGGCAGCTGGTAGCCTGTGCTGGCCGCGTTCCAGGCATGAATCAGCCCTGGATGCCAAACTCAAGCCCTTGCTGCTGAGTGCCTGGGCAGCATGAGCATAGCTCTGTCTGCAAAGCCCTGGGCAGGAAAATGGACTTGCTCCATGGGGACTTTGGGGACCAGCATGTGTCAGCATCATCCCTGGAGCCTGACAGATCCCTGGCAGCAGGGCTGGTGGGGATCGGACGTAATTATTTCCCTGGCCCTTGCTGGATAGGAGAGGCCATATCCAGGGCATGGCTACCTGGACATAGCAGGGTGGCTCTGCCCACCCCACCAGGACCATGCCCTTGAGTGGTTCCCAACGTGCCTGCATGGGTTGCTCCAGGGAAAGCCACAGCCCCAGGTGGTCTGGACCAAGAATGATCAGCCCCTGGACACCAGCCGTGTCCACATCCGCAACACAGACAAGGACACGATCTTCTTCATCCGTGAGGCGCAGCGCGGCGACTCGGGCAAGTACCAGCTGGCTGTGAAGATAAATGGAGCAGAGGACAAGGCCACTCTGGACATCCGAGTGATTGGTATGGCCATGGGTGGCATCCCGTGGGGTTGTGCCATGGCACTGGGGCTCATTTCTGCCCTTTGGTTGGGGGTAGCACCTGGTCTGGTGGGATGGAACAGGTCCAGCAGCAAGGCAAGGGGCTTTGGGGTCCTTGTAATATGTGAAGGAATTGCTCTGGTGAAGGCTGCAGGGTTTCTACCAGCCCCTGCCCATCGCAGCTTCTCATCCCTCATGTGCTGTAACAGGGTGAAAAGACATTGAAAGTGAAGCAAGAGGGATGGTTGGGGTGCAGAATTTGAAGGGAGCAAATAAGGATGCCGCCTTGTGTGTGTTTGTAATTGCAGAGCCGCCAGGTCCCCCCCAGAACCTGAAGCTGGTAGATATTTGGGGCTTTAACGTGGCCCTGGAGTGGTCCCCCCCAGCGGACAATGGGAACTCTGAGATCAAAGGCTACACTGTGCAGAAGTCGGACAAGAAAAGCGGGGTGAGCACAGCCACTCCTGGGCCCCTGCTGCCTGCGCTGCCCCATGGGTTCCCTTCCTTTGGACAACCTGTCACTGCTCTTTTTCCCCCTCAGAAATGGTTCACAGCACTGGAGCGCTGCACCCGCACCAGCTGCACCATATCCGACCTCATCATGGGCAACACCTACTCCTTCCGCGTGTTCGCGGAGAACGCCTGCGGGCTGAGCGAGAAAGCAGCCGTCGCCTCCGGGGTGGCCCACATCGAGAAGACAAGTGGGGACAGGGACATGGCTTGGGGGTGGTGGGGTGGGCAAGAGGGCTTCTGTCCCCACTGGGGCTTCCTCAGCGTTGGGTTGGTGGTGATGCTGCCTGGAATGAGCCCTGTTGGGTGAAGGCTGTGCATCCTCAGGACAGATGGACAGATGTCCCCTGCCCTCCCTCTCCACCTCCTTTCTCCTTCGGGGAAGGCTTGTGCCATGGGCAGACCCCTGGGAGGGATCAAAAAGTGAACATCCCTGGGGTGAGATCAAAGCAGGTCTCTGCCACCTCCGGCCTACTTCCAGCTCCTATTTCTGTGCACTTAGTTTTGGGGATGGAGCAGAAGGTCCAGCGAGGTGCCTGGCCTGGATACGACCTGTTGCACAGAGCAAGCATCACGGTGCTGGTTTGCAGACGGGTATTGCCACTGTCATCCCTTGGGCATGAACGTGGTGTGGTTGGATGAGAAGGGGTCTGTAGACAAGGTTGGTGTGAGGCTAGGTCCTCAAGGCCACTCCAGATGCTGTCTAGCTTATGTGAGGGAGCAGAAGGGTTTGGGGGTACCTTGGGCTGAGTTCTTGTGACCATGTGGTGGTCAACCCAGGATCCCAAGCTCTGCCTCAACCTACACTTAATTAATTTCCTAGAAACTGTTTACCAGCCAGAGAAGATCCCTGAACGGGACATGATGGAGCCTCCAAAGTTCACCCAGCCCCTGACAGACCGAGCCACCACCCGGGGCTACAACACGCACCTCTTCTGCTCTGTCCGGGGCTTCCCCCAGGTCAGTGGCTCCTCCATGGGCAGCATCACCCCCGCGTGTGGGCATCCACCAGCTGGGCTCTTGCAAGGTGGCTGGAAGCGTTGGGAGATGGTTGGTCATGTTGGGTTGGGGTTGAATAGGGGTGGGGGGCAGCAGCTGTCCTCCAGGTCAAACTAGGGCAAGCCTGGGGTGTTTCTGCATGTAGAGCGGAGGCTGGTTGCAGTTCAAGCTGTGTCCTGTCTCCTACACTAGGAGAGCAGCTGTGGGTGGTGGTTGGGGCTTCTTAATGGGAGTTCTGAAGATGGAGCAGAGGAAGGTGGCTGCATTTTGGGGACAGTCAGATTTCTCATTTCTCTCCCTGCTTAAAAAATAATAATAGTAATAATAATAATATGTATCTTGCTGCCTACCAGCCCAAAATCATCTGGATGAAAAATCAGATGGAGATACGGGAAGACCCAAAATACATAGCGTTGATTGATCAGGGTGTCTGCTCCCTGGAAATCCGCAAGCCCGGCCCTTTCGACGGGGGCATCTACACCTGCAAAGCTGTGAACCCCTTGGGAGAAGCTTCGGTAGACTGCAAACTTGACGTGAAAAGTAAGATGGGCTGAGGCAAGAGAGGAGCAGGCCTCCCTGCCTGCCTTTCCCTGTCCTTGTTTTCACAGTGGTTCAGTTTGTCCCTGTTTTCGGTTGAGTCCTGGTGGTGGGGGAGCCTCAGGGCACTGGGCAACCCTGTGGGTCTGGAGCTTTGGGCTTCTGGGGTTGACAGTCTTGCATCGTCCCTTGTTCCTGAAATCACCTTCCCACGTTCATGGCCAAAGGGTGGGGAGGAAACCAGAGACTGAAGAGGCAAAAGACCAGAGGTGCTGGTGGAGGCTGGGACAGCGGCTTGCTCCTCGCTGCATCCACCAGCACTCGTGTCCCAAGTCATCTGCAAGCCACAAGTGCCAAAACTGCTTCACTTGCACCTGGGGTGCCCTGATTTATGTCTCAGGGTCCTGTCCAGGCTTCCCAGCTCCCATTTCCCTGCCTCAGCAGAGCACCCAGCCCTTGATGACAAGCTTGTCCTTGTGCTGGGGACACAGAACACCTGGCCATCGCCTAGATTGGGACCTGGGGTCCTGGGGACAAACAGTCCGGGAGAAGGCAGTGCATGCACGTAATCTCTTGGAGCATGTATGCACAGGGAGGGTGCACATAGGTGTACGTTGGTGTGTGCACACGGGTGGATTTGTCGTGCCCTGGCTCACTTTTAGATGGTCAGAGGGGAGTGAGGTGAGGGGTTCACAGGTTTTACATCTCCCATTCTCTCCTGCAGTGCCCAAGTGAGGACGGGTTGGAGGGTGAGACGAAGAGCGAGGTAGGTCTGGGCTGGGGCTGTGGGTGGGAGGGAAGGAGGATCGATCACTCCATGAGGGCTGGGGCTGGCTGGGGTCCTGGATCAGCCCTTGTCAGCAGCTGATGGAGCCCCCAGGTGCACTGGTGGGGTGGGGTGGGAGAAATCTGCCCTTGTCCAGGTGGAGGAGGGCTGTAAATGGGGCCAGGAGGAAGGAGGACCTGCATGGGGAAACACGTGAGCAGCCAGTGGGCAGAGCCCCTGGCTTGCAGGCAGAGCTTGGAGACCTGGGGCTGTTTGCACATGGGGGGCAATGCTGGGGCTGGGGGCAGGTATAAAGGGGTGTGAGCTGGAGAAGCAAAGCTAAAGGGTTGTAGCTGACTTTTAGGGGGCAGGAACGAGTGGAAGAGCTGGGTTGGGCTTGTCTTGCATTGGAGCCACGGCTGGGCCATGGTTTCCCATCTCAGCCTTGACCAGCGGTCTCAAGGCAGCTTGCAGGACTCGGGGCTTGTTCCTTTCCCCAGGCGGATGCTGCAGCAGCAAAGCACACAGTGATGCTCCCGGCCACAGCCCCCCTGCCTGCGGGCCTGCCCCCTCCCCGGTGGTGCTCCCAGGGTCCCACACGTTGGCCTGGCCATGGCATGGCCCTCCCTGGATGTGTTCTTACCTGTGACAATAAAACAAGTCTGTCTGAGCTTTGGTCCTCAGCAAACACCGTGTCCTGCTTGTTGTGGGGTTGGCGATGAGGATGGGATGGGGAGCGGGTGTTGGGGTAGAGGGGAAAGAGCTGCTGGGGACGCTATGGGGTCTCATAGCATCCTACCCAGCCATGGATGGAGGAGGTGGGTTTTGAGCCTGTAAGGAAAGGACCAGATTTATAAAACATGAAGATAGATAAACCAGAAGCAAAATAACAAGGAGGAGGTGGGAGAAAAGTTTTCTGCTGCAGCTGGAGAGTGATTATGGCTGGGAAAAAGAAAAAAAAAAAAAGAAAAAAAAAAAAGGCAAGATCAAAACACAGTCATATTGATGTGTCTTCATCCAAGAGCTATTTCTTCATCCTCACCAGGGACGCAGTCAGCCAGCCACGCGCTGTCACCCTGCCAGCAGCATCTCCTCCCCAGGGTGCGAGGCCGCTGGGTCAGGATGTGCCCATGCATTATCTGGAGCAGGATTTGGCCCCGTTAGCTACCGATAGCTCATGTGCAAGAAGGTGGCCTCATTACTTACAGCTCTGAGACGGCTCAGGTCAGATGCTGTTTAATAACAGAGAGCCCAGACAGATCCATCAGGGTGAGTGAACGCACTGCTAACCGGGGGTCAGCAGCGCGGGGCAGCTCCTCCGTCAGCACAGCCCTCTCAGGCTGATGGAGCCAGCACTGGGTCAAGGCAGGAGCATTCCCAGCTCGGCCGTGGGGCCAGACCCACAGCCTGCCCTCGCATAGCCATCCTGGCTGTCCTGGTGGGCCCTGGCACTGCAAAACTAAAGCTAAAATGCCTGGTTCCTCTGCAGCACCCCTCCATCAACCCTGCGGTGGGAACCCTCTGCCCCAGGTCACCCAGTGCCCTGAAGCCCAGGGGCTCAGCACCAGCACGGCACTGCCCACACCAGACATCGCTTCCACCATCAGAGGGCATTGTCGGATTAATTTTTATCCCAGCTGATGGTCAGGCTGGCTTATCGAGGCGACAGGGTTAGTGATGCCACCAGGGTGGATGTTGAAGTCCAGCTGTCCGGGCGGTGGGCCAGGCAGCCCCATCTGGCCGTGGGCACTGACAGGGATGTTCTGCACCCCCCGCGGTGCCCCGATCATCTCAGTGTGTGGCTTTGGCTGGGGAAGGACGGGGCTGGGATGAAGGGGGCTGCATCAGCAGAGGGTTTGCAGCCCTGCTGAACAGCAGCAGCGTCGCCAAGCCAGTGCAGTGCTGCACCCTGTGCCCTTTTCTGGGTGTTAGTACAGTCCTGCAGGGCAAGGAGTGCTTGCAAGCCCCCAGGGGACCGGGGAGGGCAACAGCATCCGCTTTTAGTGAGCTCTCCCGGGAAAGGTCCGGAGGGCACGGAGCGGAAAAATCTGATAGCTGTTTTTTTTTTTTTTTTTTTTTTTTTTTTTTTTTTTTTTTTTTTTTTTTCTGAAAGCAATCATCCAAATGTCTTTTAATTTATGAGCATCCCAGTTGTTAGGTTTCTGGGCACCTTAGCAAGGATCAGGCAAAGGCATCATTTCCAGGAAAGCAACCTCTTGCAGAAATAAGCCGCAAGTGGAAAGCTGCCCTGTGCTCAGCAAAGAGCAGCCCCAGCCTGTGGCCAAGCTCCTGCTGGGCAGGGAGCAGCAGCGTCCCCTTGGTGCTACCCCAGGGCTGCAGCATCCGTGGGCACTGCTGGTAAGGGATTTTGGGGTTCTGCACCCGGAAGGGGCTGGGGGTGGTTGTGTCCCCTTTCCTGAGCTGAGACACAAAGGAAGGATTCGCCCCACTCCTTGCTGTTGCTTTTCCGCTCTGCTCCCATTTTGGCCAGCATGGTCTGAGCCTGGAGGGATTGCAGCTGGCCTGAATATCTTGAGGCCCCCTCATCTCCTCATCCTTCCTCCCACCCTCCCTTGCTGACCTCCTCTTCCTCTCAGCTCACTGTATCTTATCGGAGCTCCCTCCAGGCTAAATAGGGCTGGCTGCAGGAGTTGTGTGAAGCCAGCTAAACAGCCACCCATAAATCCCACCCGTAAATCCCACCCACCTGAGGTCCTTTTTCCTCCCTGCAGCCCCCCCAGCACCTGCAGGATCTTGCTGCCATCCCTGATGTCCCTGGGGCAGGGAAAGGGACATAGGAAGTCTGCTTCCAATGGGAGATGGGCAAACAAGGGATGCTGATAAGAAAGGAATCCCCATTAACTCAAATTAACTCTTCCCACCACCACTTCAGCCCTGGAAGAAGTGACCCCCCTGATCCCCAGATGGGTGCAAGCTGCTCTGCTCCCCTGGGCCACGGAGGTGGCTGCATTCACCCCAAAACCCGGGGTCAAAAGGGTCTGGTTCAGGTGGAGGGGGTAGGGAGCAAGGTGGGAGAGGGATGAGGCCAATAGGGGCTGGGGGAGACTTGCTTCTGCCTTGCACAGAAGACATGGGAGAGAAGAAAGAGCCAAAGCCTTCAAAGCAGGAGAGAGAATGACAATGAGAGAATGCTCTGGGGCCATGCTAAAGGTTTCTCCTTCCATCTGCAGCAGCCTTGGAGTTGGAGGCTGACTCTTTGATCCATGGGGATGGTGCGGTAATCACCCTGTGAGTGCTGGCACCGGAGACTTCTCCTACACTCCTGGTTATGGAGGGGAAGGGCTGGGCTTGGAAGCTCTCATCACAGCTGTGGAAATCAGATTGCCCTGAGCTCCCCCAGCTCTCAGCAGCTTCACTCCCACCAGGGTGTCCCCCTGCCACAGTGCCCAGGCAGCCCACGGGCCCACAGATGTGGTGATCAACACCTGCTCCGAGGAGCCAGAGGTCCCCATCAACGGCAGAGGACCCCCTGGGTGATTTTTATCATTTTACTTTATTTGCATTAAGATAAACCGCGCCTCTGTCTGTACAATTTCTCCTTAAATACTTGGCAACCCTTAAAAATAAAAATCAAAACAAACAAAAAAATAACATAAAATAAAAAGAGAGGAACAGTGCAGGCTACAATATCAAAACAGTACAATGCTTGTGAATAAATAACCCCTGGGCAGCTTGGGGACTCGGCTGTTCAGATTGCACGGGGCTGGCAACTGCAGCCCTCCTGGGTCCTCATCACCCCTTCCCCTGATGTCAGGACCAGCAGCTCCCCCCAGCTCCTAGTTGACCGTCTCAGCTATGGTGTTGCTGTCGTTTTTGGTGGTTTTGCAGCAGAAGTACTGGTTCCAGATCTGCAGGAAGGCTGTCCGGAACTTCTTGATCCTGAAAGCGTAAACGATGGGGTTCATGGCCGAGTTCCCGTGGGTGAGGAAGATGGCGATGTAGGTGAGGATGTGCGGCGTCTCGCAGGATGGGCAGAACAAGGTGATGCAGTTGAGGACGTGCAGAGGGAGCCAGCTGAGAGCAAAGAGGAAGAGGACCAGTGCTAAGGACTTGGCGATCTTCAGCTCCTTCCCGTAATACTTCTGGGGGTCGTTGGAGCTGGAGGAGACCTTCTTGTTGAGCTGCTTGCGGATGAGGTTGAAGACTTCCAGGTAGATGAGCAGCATCAGAAGCAGGGGAGGCAGGACCCAGACAAAGAAGTTGAAGTACACCATGTACTCCATGCTGATGACCGTCTCGAACTGGCACTTGATGACAAACTCCGAGTGGCTGGCGTTCAGCTCGTGAGTCCTCCTCATCTTGTTCAGGTTGTTCCAGCCAAACATCGGGGTGAGTCCCACCAGGAAGGAGACGATCCAACAGCAAGCGATGGCCACTGCTGCCCGCCGGGGTGTCACCACGCTCTTGTACCTGTGAAGGAGACAAACAACCACAGGGAAGAATTAAACACAGGCAGGAGGTCTGTTAACACTGCTCCACACGGGGTGGCAGTGCCCCTGCTGAGGAGGCAGTGATGCTCCTCACCACCCTCCCTTGGCCTGGTTTCTCTCCGTGGAGCCCCACGCTGCCTCCCAGCACCTTCCCCAGCCCCAGGGATGGGCAGAGACCCCCGGGGTGGTGCCGGAGCTCCTGGCATTGCTGAGAAGCCAGGAAGTGCATTAGCAACCTGGCAGATGCCCGTGTGTTCACTCGATGGGAAGCCACCCCCATATCCGAGGGGGTCCCATCACTCCGGCAGCACACCTCACACCCGAGCACCCACACCCACAGCAACGGGTGGCCTTTCCCTCCTGCTGCATGCTTTCTCCATGCCCAGCCGATTCCCTCTGTGCCGGGGGAGGAAATCACCAGCAAAAGCTTCCCCGGAGACCTGCTGGGTGGAGGAAACATCCAGCGGTGCTAATGGTCCCCTGGGGATGCTCCTGGGCACAGCCTGTTTCATTTCCTAATGTGTTGGCCCCATCAACAAGCCCCTCTTTCCTAATGGGCTGGTGCCAAGGGATGGAGGCAGGAGGCGAGCAGAGCCCCGGCTGGGCTCTGTGCCCTCCCCGCTGCCGCGGGCATTGTGCTGGGGCTGGTCCCAGCTCTCCAGAGCTTTCCAAGCGGGAAGCAAAGCTTGTTAGATTGATTTCCCCCCTGGCCCTCAGATGAAAGCTTCTCATCGGAGGCCAGGTGGATTCGCAGCCCAAGTGTTATTAGTTTCCACCGGAGGGGATTGAACCAGGAGGTTTTTTTTTCTGGCTGTTTGTTGGGTTTTGCAGTGATGCTGGTGTTAACCTGGCCATGGGGATTGCTTGGAGGTGGCTGGGGAACCTGGAGCCCCGTCCTGGTGCTCAGAGCTCCCTGCTGCTTGTCTTTAACCTTTAGCTGAGGTGGAAAAATAGAGCATCTGGGAGCTTTTTAATAAATCTGCCAAGGACCCAAACCCACTCATTCTGCCTCAAAGGTCTCTTCTCAAGACCCATCTCATGGGCAGGGTGTCAGGGTGGGAGCAGGATGAAGGGGGGACATCAGTCCCCAGGAGCACGGAGGGTCCGGAGCCGCCTGCCCCCGGTGCCTTTCCCAGATGACCCCCTCTGGTCTGCGAAACAATTCCCAGCATCTCGGAGGCAGGCAGGTCCCACGGGAAGGAGGTGGCAAGGCAGGCTGCTGTTTCCTCTTAGAGCCGGAGGGTGATTTATTCCTTGTGGGAAGGAGAGAGGGCAGGAGACCCTGAGAAAGCCAATGGGGCAGGGAGAGCTGGGGCACCGGGGGCCCAAGGGGTGGTGGGAGAATGCCAGCACTGTGGGATGAGAGAGGGGAAAGGGGGGACCCATGGGAGCAGCGGGTGGCAGGAAGATGGGGAGGTCCCCATAGGGAGGTGTTCTGGTCCCATATCACCCAAATTTGGGGGTTTCGAGGGGCTTCCACTAATTTTGCTGAGGTCCTCTCCCCCGGAGCTGGGTCAAGACTAGGCTGCAGGGTGGCAGTGTTGTCCCTGTTGTCCCCATGCACCCTCCTGGAGCTTGGAGCCAGCACCCAGGCATGGAGCTGCTCCCAGAGCACCCAGCCCATCTTCCCCTGCCCACACATCTGGGTCTGGGGAGCAGAGGGAACAGAGTGAGCACTGAGACCCTGGTTTTAGCCATGAGCTGGATCAGAGGACGCAGGGTTCATGCTTGCAGCTGGAGCAGAGGGGATAGGGAATGGCTGCAGAGGGCCAGCACAGACAGTCCTGGCCCCCCGCAGCTCCAGCACGTGGTGTGCTGTTGCAGATGGCTATCAGGACAGCTGCAGAGGTCGCGCAGACCTCAGGTCCCAGGGTGCGTGCAAGCCCGCGTAGTGCAGAGGGTGTAGCACACTCTCAGATGAGCAGCTGCCCCACAAGCTGCCGGTTGCTTGTCCACCTCCCCATGTCAGTGCATATCCATCCGTCCTCCCTGCACCTCCATCAGTCCTCCCTGCACCTCCATCCGTCTTTGCTGCACATCCATCCCTCCTTAACGCACATCCATTCATCCTCAAGGCACCTTCACCCATCCTTCTTGCTGCACCTCCATCCATCCTCGCTGTGCATGCAGTCCGTGCACGTCCATGCACGTCTGGACCTTGCCTGCCCCCTCCTCACCCTGCTTACACGTGGCACTGCAGAAGCAGCCACCAAGAGCAAAACCTCTCTGGTGCACCCCTCTGCACATGTGCCAACGTCATCACTGTCACAAGAGCTGGGGCTGAACCCCAAATCAGCAAACCCATAGAAATCAGCAAACCCATAGAAATCAGCAACATTTGGAGCTGGGGCTTTTCTTGCCTTTGCTCCTGCAAGCAACAAGCCGAGTGCAGTGATGTCCACCAAGCAGAACACCCTGCAGAGAAATGAGCTGGGGGCTCAGGGTGCCCATGCCACCCATCAGCCTGCACAGGAATGATAAAATCTATAAAGTGACTCCAAGTACCTCCTCCATACACCCCATAGGGTCTGGCCACAGGGATCCCACGGGGCTCAGCCACTCTGAAGGCTGCAAACCCTACTGAAAAGAAGGGAAATGCAAGATCCTGCCTATTGCTTGACCCTGCTGCACAGAGTGATTTGTGGGGGCACAAATAGCAGAGGGGCCACGAGCAATCTCTGCTGCTCCCATCTTTCTGCTTTGATCATGCCATCAAGAAAATGCCTTTCTCATTTATCTCATTTTGTATTAATGTGATAGAGATGGAATTCGGGATGGGTCTGGGAGGCAGAAGCACTAGTAAATGCTGATAATGGCTTACAATTAATAAATAATTATATTATTATCATTGTCATTGGAACAATTGCTACCATCATTACAATTTTATTGCTACTATTACTTTTATTAACAGCTGTGCCTAAAACATCCAAGATAATGGTCACTACCATCATCATACAATTTTGGTTTATTTCCTTCATCTGTGGGGTTTTGAGCCTGGCCATAACTGCCAGTTTTCCACCTGCCCTCCCTCACTGGCGGCCTCTGTGCCATCCCTTCCCTACAGCGATGGGCTTCACCCCAAGCACTCCTGGACACACTGCCAAGGCCAGGAGAAAGGAATGTGGAGAGACCACAGCGGTTGTCTGTCCTTACTGATATCCCAGTGAACTGGGAAGGGCAGGAGCTTTGGTTTTGTGCGGAACAAGGATGTCTGCGAGGGTTTGGAAAGAATACAAAGAGCCAAAATATCAATTATTGATAGGGGCTGTCTGCATCCCCAGAGGAAACACAACAAGTGACATGTGGAGGCAGAAAAATTGGTCTGAAAATTGGTCTGACTTGAGCTGGAGCAGACTCCTTCAGGAAGAACCATTGCCCCGTGTTGGGGTGCTGCAGGAGGTGCTGCAGGCAAGCTCTTGAGCTGTCTGGAAGTGGGTGGCCCCATGGCCCTCTAACAGCTTTCAGGACACATCCGAAAAATGCATGAGGAGTGGTGTATTTGTTGCTCTCACATCAATTTGACTTCTGTCCTGGAGTCTGTCCCCCAAGATAGAGAGGAGGGCCTGTTTCCCAGACCTCTAACCCACAGGTCAAACATCTCCTCATGGCATGACTGAAAAAGCTTCAAAGATTGCAGGTCTGGTTTGAATAATCATTTTTCTTAGTATTTCTCTGGATACCTTTAACACCAGAAAATACTTGCAGTTGCCCATCCAGCCCCGAGATGCATCTTTGCTGGTTCTTGCTCTGCGAGGGTTTATTGCAGTGCAGTTCCTGAGGAATTAATTCACTAATGAAGGCAGGCCATCACTAACGAAATGAAGCTGGAGCCAACGTAGTAGGAGGAATGGAGACCAAGCTGACATGAAGATCATCTGCATTATGAGTGCAGCACAGAAAAGCAGACAGAGCATGTCCTGATCTAATTGAAAATCTCTAGATAAAACTTCCTTGTATCTTTGCTTCAGATTTCTCAGTGTCCTGGAGGCTGCTGGATGGGAAGATATTGGGTGTTCGAAGCAGCTCAGAAATGCGAGGCTCAGAAATACAAGCAGATAAATGCAAAGCAGCATATAGCAAGGGGCAATCTCAGCTCAGGGCTGGATACGGAGGTGCAAGGTGGGAAGTGTTGCTGAAGGGACATTGTGTGCTGGAGGGACCCTGGTGGCAGCTCCTTTGTCAATTCTAAACCTGGACATGAGAAGTCATTCCTTCTTCAGCCTCTTTTCTTGACTAATTTCCTTCTTCTCTTTAGGGAAGCCCTCTTCTGGGCTTCATTTATATTAAAAACCTTAAATTCAAGATCTTGAAGCTTATCAAGTATTTGAAAATATACTAAAAAAAAGTCAGCTGGCATTGGCAAGAACATCTCTTAGCACCCCTTGCATCGCTTGAGTGCATCTCCCATCTGTTCACATCCCCCTGTTGTGGTGCTTGGGTGCTTTGTGGCTCTTTGGGATCAGCACCAGCTGCTCAGTCCTTCCCGCTCCCAACAGCATCTATCCAATGACCACAGCAAGCCAACTCGTGAGCCCATGTTGTTTGCAAACATGGCTGGAGCTGCTGGATGAGGTGTAACAGGCTCTCCCTCCCGCCACAAAAGTATTTCACACCCTTCTGCATCATCCCTGCAATGCTGGGGAAGGAGGTGACAGGTGGCACCGACACAACCGGAGAGGTAAAGTGAGAAAACATCTTGCAGGAAGAGGGGTACCAACACCATTTCAGCCCGTTGCTCTTGTGGTCTGTCACTTCTGGTTCTCCACCTTGGAAGAAATGGGAGTTTGTGATGTCTGGTGGCTGTGTGCATGGTGGCCTTGGGAGGGACGGATGTCAGCCAACATCAGCCAAAGCTGGTGGCTAGATGGAGCTCTCTGTGGTAGTCTGTTCCTACAAACACTCCAAAAGGAGGAGATTGGCCCTACCACCACTTCCTTGGAGTTACCTGGGAGATTGTCCTGATCCCAAACTCCCAAACCTGTTGCTTGTCTCATGCCAGCTGGCATCTAAAGACCTACAACCTCCAAAGCCCATGGAGAGTCTCTCAGGGGAGCCCAAACAGTGTGTCCTGCAGACAGGACATTGGTGCTAGGTGGTGATGGAGCCCCTGTCCTGCACCAAAATGCCCAGCAGCCTCCATAAGCTTGGGATTTACGATGTCCTACCACAGAGATGCTTCCTAGTGCTCCTAAGGGACCAGGAGGACCCAAGGTGCCCTGTGCACCGTCCCCTCCCACCATGGCCTGTTGGCTGTTCCATCAGAAATTCAATCGGTGGGAGAAACCTGAGAAGTGCCGGCAGGCCCCTGGGACAAGAGGGGACAGCAGGACGTGGTGGGAGAGGACAGGCCAGGTGGCTGCAGCAAGGCAGCTTCCAGCGAGCTGGCCTCAGGCTCCTTGTGTGACCTTGGAGAAGTGATTGAAAGGAGCCGAGGAGGAAAATCCCAGCCTGGCACCGAGCCCGCATTTGTTTGCTGAGGGTGAGCGTGAGCGCAGCTGGAGGGGGTGGCTGGGGAAGCACCAGGCCATAGTCGCTGCCGGTGGATTTTCGCTGGGGCTGTGGCCAGGTCCCATGCAGACGGAGCTACGCCTCCAAAATCTCTAACTGGAACCTCTCTGGCACCCCTCAAGAAGCCACAGCCCAAACCAGGGCTGCCCAGCTCCCATCGCCACCAGTTGCCCCAGTCTGCAGCATGCACTGGGACAGCCCAGTGGGAGAAGGTGCAGCAAAGGCCTGGAGCTCGGTGCCGCCATGTGCTGAAGGAAGAGGCACAAAGCAGGGGCCTGCGAGGTGCTGGGTCCTCCCTGCTGCTTCAGGACCCCTTGTGGGTTCACCATGGCCACTGTGGCTGGAGCATGGCCTGGGACCAACTTTCGAGACCCAGAAGGACTTTGTCTCCGTACAGCATCCTTCCCACCTGGCACCAGCTCCACAAGCAGCTGGCACCTTTCTAGCCCTACAGCTCAGCCCCCACACAGAGCTACAGCAGCTCAGCACCCTGAGCTCAGCACCACCAACCTTCTTGTTCGAGGAGCTCTGCTCCCAAAACGCTTAGTTTTCCTCCGCTGCAGCAGGAGGAGATGGCTCCACACCGCAAGGCTTCTTAATGCGAACCTGGCCCAAAGCCACCGTAAGCGAGGCAGAAAGCATGTGCACGGAGATTCATAAAGCCGTAAGTGAGCTGCGTGCCTCTCACTGAGGTTCCTCCTGGACCACTCCATTCCTGGGGCTTGGTTTTGCCATGATAAAATGGCAGCTCTCTCTGTAGGAATTATTCTGCAGCGAGTGTCTGCAAAGCGCAGGCCGCTACGGCCAGGCAAAGCAGCTAGTGAGCCCGCCAAATGTTTGTAACCACTTTTAATAGCCAGTAATTATTTAATGGATAAAGGCGAGGGTGATTATGAGGCTTATGAGAACAAATCCATCCTGCCAAAATTGACTGGTCCCTGCGCACCCAGACGTGATATCCCCAGGGCTTTGGTGAGTGCTTCACTTGGTGGTGGGTGAAGCTGGAGCTGGCCACAGCTCCGGCAAATGAAGAGGAGGTGACAGAAGAAGGAGGTTTTATGCTCTGAGCTTTGTACAAGCAGGTTGTGTGGAAAGGTCCGGGGAGACGCCCCTGCCTTGGTGTGGGTTCAGCCAGCCCCAACACCTCTCCTGGGCCCTTGGAGGCAGCCCTGGGTGCCTGAGGGCTGCAGAGGGATGTGGGCACATCCAAAAGCAGCCTTAAGGACAGTTAAAGCCCCACAAGAAGCAGAAGAAATAAGTTGGAAAAGGGCTTTTATGGGCTACAGTGCCTGGAAATGGGGAACAATGTTTCTACAAGGCATCCAGGATGTACCAGGGGTTTGTCACCTTGGTTTTGTGGTGCAGAACCTGAGAGTACACCAGGGATCGCCATCCAGCTGATGGCTCCAAGTGGGGAAAGAGGCATCCCCCCAGCTCCAATGGTCCAAGTCCTGGACCCAGAGGCTAGACATATCCCACCGCCTCTACCGCTCTCCTGAAGCCATCATTCCTGGTGTAGCCAAGCCCCTGAGCACATATCCCAGCTTGAGCTTGGCATCTCCAGTGGGAATGCATCACCCCCAGCCTCCTGAGGCTGATAAGGGCTCACCTTCTGGTACCCATACCCATGCTCCACAGCAGCCACCAGGTTTCTGAGGCTAAACCTACCACTTGTCAGGTTCCACCTAAAGAAATGAGTTCAGCCTTCACCTGCCAAGCCAAAAAAGCCTTGTATGATCGTATCTCCCGTCCCAGGCATGTTAGGAGCAACCACAACATCACATCTCCCCGGATGAGTTCATTGCCAAGCAATCACAGCCCCCTGCCACCAGTCCCAGCGGAGAAGGAGCTGGCTGGCTTTCCTCAGCCTGCTTTGCTTGGGATGTCTGCGCCAGTGAACTCCCTGGGCTCTGGCAATGAATCACAGCCTGTTCTGGGGAACAAACCACAGGCTTCCAGTAACTGCAGAGGTTCTTGCAGATCCCTTGCCAGTTGTGCTCAGCTCAGAGGAAGGATGCGAGCAACCTCTGTGGTGGCTCCACCATGGACTGGTGCAGATGGTTCCTGCTGGGACCAGGAGCTGCAGAGGGAAGCAGGACCATGGGAGGGCTGGAGGTCACAGGGGAGGAGGATGGGAAGCATGGTGACCTTGCACACATCCTTCTCCTCCAGGCTCTGCCTCGGGAATGGGAGATGTTGCTGTTGTCCAAAGAAGACAAAGGAGTGTGTCGTCCGCTGCCACGCAGTGAGAAAGACAATTTTTCTCAGATCCTTCAACAGCATCTTTCACCCAAGCAGCAAATATAATTCCTTCCTGCACATAAAGTTAATTTTGCTTTCAAACTGGGATTGGTTTATAGCCTGTGGTTGGATCCTGATGAATTCAAGTACTCTTTCACTGCATAAGCAACAATTCTTGGTAAGGAGAGCTCAGCTGCTGCTCAGCCCCCTCATCCTAAATATGTGCAGGCTGGGACCAAGCAAGGAGCTGGGGATGCCCAGGGCATCCGATGCCTGATGGAAATGGTGGCTTAAGCCATGCCCCAGAGGGTGACCGTGACACCACCCAGTGCTCCAAGGGTGCTGAGTGACCGTGCTGTGGTGGCCATGCTCTAGAAGTGTCACCTCACTGCTTTGTGACCATCCTGGGGGTGCACCCGCTGTCCCCAGTGATGGGGTACAAGGAGCACTGAGCCACTGATTTGCTGCCTGCTTCCTTCTGGGGAAAAAGGCAGGATTCGGCCTCCCGCAGCCAAGCCCCAGGACTCCCTCCCAGCTCCGCCATGTGTGGTCACAGCCCTCAGGGCTGTTCCTGGATCGCCGGCTTCTCCCTCCAGGACCTGGAGGTAGTTGGGAGGGAAATGATTTAACACTATTGGCAACAGCTTCAAAATCATGAAACGAGCTGCAGGATTTCAGAACTGGGGGAAAAAAATGTAATGTTCTTGTCTTTTGGCTCCTGGTTTCAGGCAGCAGCATTTTTTTTGAGCATTTCTCTGCAATGCAAAGCATGAGAAGCACTACTTTAAAAAAAAAAAAGGAAAGAAGCAGAAGCCGAGAGTCTTCTATTATATCAGGACTCTGGGAATTAGGGCCCAGTCCCTGAGAGATGGGGGTGAACTTATGAGGGATGATTACATCGGCTGATGGACAGTGTGATGAGCACGACGGACTGGCTTGCAACATGTCCTACATGCAGCAAAGTCACCAGATGGTTTTAGCATCTGAAGAGGTTTGCCATCAAAAAGTGAAATTTGATGTGCAAATGTCTCCTTGGAGGGGGGAACGGGTCTGGGTCTGAGATACATCGTGCATGGAGAACAGCCCACCTCCAGCAGAAGACAATTTCTGCAGAGCAAGAAGGTTTTGGGACGAGTCACCCAAAGCCCATGTGCACCACTCTCAGGCTGCTGGTGTCTCTCACCCGAGGATGGGAGCCTCAGGTACTCCGTCCTCACCACTCTGGGCCATCACGAATGGACACAGCCACTACGAGGGCTTCCATGCATCAACCCTGCCCCTGCTGCAGCAATTAGCTGGGCACTCATTACCTAGCCTGGGCTCGGAGCTGAGTGGTTGGAGAAGTCAGAGCATCCTTGTAACACAAGGCAAAGGGGATAAAAGGCAGCTCTGGCTCTTTTCAGTGTAAATCCAGGATAAAGGCAGTGTTTTGTCAATTGAATTTTTGTATTGCACTTGAATTTTTCTATGCATTACATATATTTCTTCTTTATCCAAAAGAGCCCCTTTGAAAGGAGGACTCTGAAAGTCAGCCACCAAAGAAGAAGGGAGGAGAAAGAGGGAAAGGAGAAGAAAGAAGGCAGCTCCAAAACATGCTCAAAATGCCAAATCTGTCAAATGTGGGCTCCATGAGAAGCTGAAACAAGACAGCAAATATAAAATGCCTGGTGTGAGCAGGCTCCGAGAGCCTCTGTGGCTCTTACCCCAGCCCACAAAGTGCTGTGGCTTGCTAGGAGGAAGGAGTCAGCTGAGGAAGAGCTTGGTACCGCCTGCATGGCACCAGGGCAGGTGCCACCGTCCTTCCCTGCGTGTCACCGTCACCCTCTGTGAATGCTCCAAGTCAAAGGACAAGTTGGTATCCGACCGAGTGAGTCTGGAAAGAACCAAGAGCCATTAAAAGGAAGGAACGGGACAGAGATCCCAACTAGGGAGGAGATAAGAGCGGTCTTGAGATCTGCTGCCGGGCAGGATTTTGCTCTCTTTTCCCCGGGGGAAGGGGAGGCAGAAAACCAGCGATAGCATCTCCCATGGAGAGGCATTAACCCAGCCACAAGGCACAGCTGAGGTGGGTCTTTATCTCTCAGCTGCAGAAGGACACTTCAGAAAAGAAGATATCCTAAATTACAGCTGGAACAAGAGATTAGTATCGGCTGTCTTTTAATTTCTTGTTTTCGCACTTCTGCTTGCTGACCCAACTCCTGATTTTTGCAGTCAACAACCCAACTCTTTGGTTTCTTAGGCTACAACTTGTTATTGCTGTCCGGGATCCTTACAGCACAATTTGTCGCTGCAAAGGGAACATTTCCCTTCGTGCACTTCGCCTAGTTCAAAGATTAATACAACCAAGGCTGAAAAATTGGCTGGAAGTTTGCAAAACAGGGGAGGTTGTTTTCTACACCCAATGTCTAAATGAGAATTAGAAGAGCTGATGAGATCTACTGCTTCCAAGCCTCAGAGGACACAGTAACCCCAAACAACCAGTTCAGCGTCTTCTGTACAGTGCAGATTTCCTCTGCTTAAAAGCTCCATTTCAAATACCAAAAGCAGTCAGATTAATTAATCTTTTTTTTTTCTTCTTTTTTTTTTCTTGCTGATGAGTTGGCTATATGTGCTTTCAATTAATGAAAACTGTCTCCGAGATGCCATTTTGCGCTATAGCTAACTTCTAACTTCAGTCCAAATGCAACTTGCCACAAATCATGGCTATGACCTGTGTATTTCACCCCTCCGCAACATCAGGGAAACAGGAGAGGGGAGGGAAGGACTACATATGTGTTAAGCCATAAAGTTATTTACGTAGAGATGAACCTGTCCCATACAGATCTATATATCTTGACCAGCCAAATGAAACGCCAAATTGAAAATGAAGGCTCCAGTTAACACCGCAATCAAATGTTCCCTCACCGCAGAGAATCGATCTTTCACCAAGAAAACAAATAAAAAGTTCAAGTGCAAAGCAAATCTGAACTCTATTATTTAAATCCTGTTTCCTCCTTCAGATTTAAACAATTATTTATTCCCTTGGAAGAAAACCGATTGACCTTGCTGCCTGGAAGGAAACAGCTCGGTATTTCCATCAGGATGGCAGAGAGAAAGAACTGAGACCCGAGACCAGGAACTGCAGCAAAATGCATCAGCTGGATATAAATTACACTCTGTGCATCTTCCTAATTACCCTGGCAATTAAATCCAGGCAAGGAGCAGTGGGCAGAGGCAGCCTGGGTCTGCCCAGGCAGCCTGGCTGGTGCAGGGCATGGACTTAAAGAACTCGTGGGCCAGGCAGCATCCAGCTCTCCTCGTGCACAAGGATGGCTGTGAAGCCTGCGAGGGACCCAGCGTCCCCTCTCCTTGGTGCTCAAGGGACACGCACCAGTCTGTGCAAGAGGCTTCCCAAGCTTCTGGAGACAGAGGGCTGGACCAGCAGCAATTAGGGCAGGGGATGGCCCTACGAGGATGGAGCATCCGCACTGCTGAGGCTGCGAGCATCGTGGGAACGGGTGCAGGTCTCCGTTAAAGTAAACCCACGCGGGTGTCCGCCTGGCTCTGCACAGCCTTTGCCTCGTCCATCTGGACGCGGGCTGTGCCATCAGCTCTCTCAGTCTTGACCGCTCGGTGCCACAGGCACACAGAGCCACTTGCACTGAAATAAACCTGTCATTTCTGCATGTTACAGGGTTTAAGTCACCGAGTGTTGTTACCAACACAGAAAAGAAAGAGAAATAATTCAGTCTGTAAGCCTGTGCTAATTATGGCTGTGTCTGAGGCAGCATTCCTCAGCATCAGCCTCTCGGTGCTTTCAGAGAGTCTGTAGCATCACTCCCTCTGCGAACAGATGGGGAAACTGAGTCGCAGAGGGGGGCTCTGACATGCCAAGTGAAGCAAGATGAACCGAGCTGAATGAGAAAGCATCCCTGGTGCCAGGAGCTGGCACTTCCCTCATTCAAAGGAGGCCAAGAAAAATCAACCTGATTTCTGGATGCAGGATGGGGAATGGCCCAGGGAAGGTGAATAGGCAGCCCTGCCCCAGTGTCCTCAGCCTTCTGTGGCCTGGCCCTCCTTTGATGGAAAGGTCTTATTGTCACCGGGGTTGTGGACCAGGGGATGTCACCTCCCTGCCCCTGTGTCCCTGTGTTCCTGTTCACATATCGCTGGCACCCAGGGTTCTGCACACACAGGCACCGCGGTTGGTCTTAGGGATAGCACAGTTGGAGACTGGAGGGGAAGACAAGGGAACAGTGCTTGGGGACAAATCACCTTCCTTTTTGTGAACAGGTTCTCAGAACAAAAACCCAACCAGACCAACCAGCACTGCTCCAGGCTCAGTGCCAGGGTCAGAGCCCATGCAGGAACCAGGCAGGGACGGGATGGGGGAGGATGGAAAAGGCAGCAAGAGATGGGACAAGGACACAAGCAGGAGCTGCTGGGTCCCACCAGGCTCTGTGCAGTGAAAGAAAACCCAGACACCACAAAACTTCCCAGTGTCTGATCTTGCTCTGCCCTGCCCAGTGTCCCCAAATCCAGTCCTTCCTCCGCAGTTTGCCCCCCATCACCAATATGGCCCTGCTTCTGGTTTTTTTGGAAGGAGAAGCCCACCACTGAGGGTTGTTTTACACTCCTGCTGATGGTGACGCTCTCTTGGTGACTGTCATCACCAGTGACATCTCCTTAGCCCCAGACCTTCCCGTTTGGCCGCCCCCAGGTTGGGAAGTGCCTTGGCAGGCTGCAGCAGGGCTGGGCACTGGCGCTGCAGGAGATGCTCAGCTCATTGCTATTCTGCAGGGCTCCCTGCTGACTCTGGGGCTTTTTTGTGCCCATCTTACAGAGCATCAATTGCTCTTTCTTCTGCCTGGGCGTCCTGCGCGAGAGCCACCCGCCTGCCCCGGCAGCTGGGTGTCTGTGCTGCCAAGAGCCAAGCTGGCTCTTTTGACAGGGTTAAGCTCATCCTGACACCACGAAGGGCAAGGGAAGCAACGCTCTGGTGCACCTCGGGGTGTAAGAGGAGCTGAGGGTGGCCCATCTGATGGTGACCCCACAGCACACGGCCGACCAGAGCACGGCAGATACCACACACAGGTTCCAGGGGCTGGGCGATGACCCAGACCAGCCCGTGGCTCTTGGGGCTGGTGGCTGGGAAGGATGCTGGTGCCAGCCCGGTGGCAGAGCGATGCCCATGCCCACCTGCATGCCCAGTGCCCACCCCCTGAGTCACGGGTCTCTGCTCTGCCCCCTGCACGGCACGGAGGTGGGACTATTTCTATAAAACCAGGTGACGATGGCACCTCCCACTGCTGCAGTCAAATTCTTCCCTCTCAAAGGTGGGAAAAGACCCAGGACCCCATCAGAAGACTCCTACGTGTCTGGAGCTGGCTGCAGCGCCAGCTGGCCGTGCTGACGGCGCACACCAGGGTGAGCTGGTCCCTGACTCACTCCTGACACACTGCCTGCAGGGCCGGGCTGGGCTGGCGGGCACCCGGCCGGCTGAATCAGCAGCTTGGGCTTTGGCAGAGCCTCCTTCTGTAGAGTTTCACGTGTCTGATTTGCCCCAGCTCTGTGGGGTCCTTGGAAAGCACTGGACACCAAGCCCCAGTGTGCGTCAGCATTGCCTCCACCAACCCAGTGCCCTTGGAAACATCCGAATCGCTCCAGGAAAGGGAAAGACATCTCCAAAGCATGTGATGGGGCTGTTGGAAGTGTGACAGAGGCTGTCTGGATGTTCCCAGTGTTTCTGGGGCTCTGCTGCTCTACCACAGGTCTGACGGACCCATCATACTGCAGAGCTCCCTCACCTCCAGGGTTGGACTCACAGCAGACATCTCTGCCCACCCCACCGAGCCCAGGTGCTCCACACCTCCGGCTCAGTGGGCAGTCTGTATAGCCAGGGGATGAAGAAACACAAGCGTACTGGGTCCCTGCTGGCTACCATCCCCACCCGCCTGCTTCACAGAGCAGCTCCTCTGGGGGTGTTGGTACCCAACGTGCCGAATCAGTGCGGTGAAGGGAGAGCCGTGCTGGATCTCCACATCTCCACCTAGTCTGGTGGCTGTGCTCCCTGCAGGATGAATTCATGGATGGGAGCCACCTTGCTGAGGACATTGTCCCCATAGATATGTCTCAGCCCCTTTTGGCTTTCTCGGCAGGTGGAGATGCTGCTACTTTTAGGAATGAGCCATGGCTTTTGGCACTCGGCTCCAGGCTTTTCAGACCAGAGACTTGCAGCCCAAAGGACTGTGGACAACCCTTGTTTCACCACGTTACCCCTGCACTGATCACCGTGGCCTGGGCTGGGGCCATGAAGGAACCTGGCTGCTGGGTGCCCTGGGGACAGCTGAGCAAGCTGTCCCCAGGAGCAAGCCATGGCACTGCTCCGTGCCTCAGTTTCCCCACCTGTAAATGTACTGCTGCCCTTGCTGGGAACATGCCTTCGAATTTACTGGTGATGCATTGTCAAGGGTCTATGTTCTAACCTCAAAATTACTGGAAATCAGAAAGAAAATAATGAAAATCTTCCCAGCGTGTGATTTTGGTGTGTAGGTGGCGAACACCAGCAGGGAGCTGCGTGTTGTTCATCTCCCTGCAGAACGATGCTGCAGAGGGAAGCTCTGCCCAGGAGACAGATGTCGACTCCAGCTATCGGGGTCAGGGCGAAACAATCCCCTGGGCAGCTTACCCAGCACGGGGCCTGCATCTGGCCCTGCTCAGAGGCTGGGATGAGATGGGGTGCTGCTGTCCCGTGTGCCCATCCAGGGTCTCCAACATCCACACACTTCCCCTTGCCCTTTTAGTCCAAAAAAGTTTGGGAATAACCCCTAAAATCAGCAAACCCAGAGCATCCCTGCTCTTCCCCCCTCCCCTCTGCACTGCTGAGGGTGGAGCACCTCACGGCTGGACCCTTGCCACGTTCCGAGGAGGGGACATCCAAAAACCCAAGCTTTTTTCCCCCCAAAATCTGAGGATCTGGGAACACTGCTTCCAGCCCAGGTTGCTCCCCTCTGGCCGGCACCGCAGCGTCTGTGGCTTTTTCGAGTGACCTGATTTTGGGGCTGTCAGCAGGCGTCTCGTGGTGCCGCCGCAGCAGCTGCGCGTGCTCCCAGTGAGCCTGATCCAGACGTCCCCTCGCCGAGGGAAGATCTGCGACTTAGCCTGCGCTTGGCTGGAAGTTACTCTGCAGATCACAGAGTCGTGCTGCACACTGGCTCACCCAGCTATTCGCAGGATCTAAGGCTGATATAACCCGGCGGGAAATCCCTGCTCATTTCGGCTGTACAAGGGTCAGGCTCCGGGTCCAGGACCCGCATGGCACATCCGTGCAATCGGGTGTAAGCAGAGCTCTCAGTGTGAAACGTCTGCTCTGATTTAGCACCCACACACTGAGCTGCTCGGGGGGGGGTCTGGAAAATACAGCTTGGAAGCAGCCCCAGGTGCCCAGCGGCCCCTCCCAGGCTGTGTTTTCTGCCTTTTGTTCTCCCCCCTTGGTTCTGATCTACCTGCTCCTTGCGCATGAAGCTCGCTGCAGGTCACCCTTGTCTGCTAAAAATAAGCTTGGCAGAAGGCAGCAAGGGCAGGAACAAAACTGCTCTGAGAGAGAGGTGGCTGCAAAGATCTACCAGTCCCCGAGACCTCTCTGGTTTAGGAAGATGGGAGTGTTTTCCTTAGAAATGCAGCCTGCTTTTGTAAAGATGGATGGTGCCTTTTCGTTGACTAACAGCGTGAAAGAAACCTCGATGAACTCCCGGGCATGAGAGCCCCCCTGCAGCTCTCCAAGCTCCCGCTCCCGCTCTGAGTCACCTGGATGCTTTTGAAACATTTCCTCCAAATTTAAAAATAAGCCTCAGATGAGCCACGGTTTGGTTTATTCACTTGCTTGGCTGGGCAGGATCACTCACCATTGCCCTCAGATATCGTCTGCTGCTTTGTCCAGGCTGGTTGGAGCCATCTCCGGTCACCCTTGCCTCCCCGGGGACACATGGGACACATCATCTCAGTAGCAGCTTGCCCTCAGATGAAGCACACATTCCTTTGTCTTAATTTCAACCCATTGCTCTGGACTGATATCCTTACAACAGTCTGAAATATTGCTTCTGAGGTTTGATCACTCCCCTTTCCATGGGCAGCTCCAGGGGAGCAGGACCCGCAGGGACTGGGGCCACCGCACACCCCAGCCTGCTACGAAACCTCTCCGTCTGCACTCCGGGCACGCCTGCTGCCTCCCAGAGCCCAAAGATCCGGGGAGATTTCCCATCAATAAAAGTTGGGAGCACCGCAAATATTTCCTGTGTTCCTTAGGTGCTTTGGTGCTCCCATTTCCTGGGGATTTGGGCCAAAGCAAGGTTCGATGCCTCCCTCACCCCCTCTCCCACGGCAGCGGGGTGCCCCCAGACACCCTGCCAGGACCCCCCGTGAACTCCCCGTGGGGGGAAGAAGGAAAAGCGGCTCGGCCACGCTCCCTGCTCCGCGGCCCAGCTGGCCGAGGGTGACGGCGCCTTCCCCAGCTTCCCTGTGACCCAGCCCCAGCTGGCCCCATGCCTGTGGCTCTTGGCAGGCCCAGGGAGAAGGGGAAAGAGCGCTGCAATCCTGACACGAGCCGGCGCTCAGGCAGGAGCCTGGAAAATGTAGGGTCAAGAGGGAGAAGCTCGCCCTTTGCACCGTCAGCTCCATCCAAAGGCTCGCAGGTTACCTGCGTATCCTCCTCACTTACAGGAGCTGTGCTCCAGGTCCAGATTCTCCTGCTGTCCCTGAGCTGTTTTACCTCCTAGGGCTCAGGGCATTTCTGAAACTGTGCAGGGTGCCAGCACTGTCCCCAGAGCCACCCACAGACCCAGCTCCACCCCGGGCTCTCCCCGTGCTTTGTCCCAGCTTCCCATCTCTGCTCTTGCCTCTCATTTCCGAGCAATTTCCAGCCTGGTTTGATCTAATTTTCACAGCTCTGTAAGCCTCACACATGTGCTCAAACCCTGCAGAAATGCACACGCAGCTTGTTCTGGTGGGATGCTCCTCAGGGTGCCCCAACCCCTGGGCATTGGGGTCTGGGCAAGAAGGGTGGTGGCCCCCCATGTGCAACGGCTCTCTCTACCAGCAGATTTTCCCTGGTTTTCTCTTCCTGGCATGTGTTTCAAACCATTTGAGGAAAGAGCTGGTGGTCCAAGAGAAGCAGGAAGCCCCGGGATGGAGTCAGGCTGTGTCCCTGCCTCCAGCTTCCCTGCTCGAGGGGGCTGTGGTTCATCACATCCCAAGAACTCCAGCTCCTCCTGCCCCAGCCCTCTCCAAAAAAACCCCCACGCAGCATCTCAGCGCAGAACAGAGAGCCCTGAATCAGCCTCAGAGCAGAGACGGGCGTCAAAGGAGCTCCATCCCGCTGCAGACATCCCTCCGGCACTGTCCCCTCCTGCATCCTGCCTCTGGCCACCGCCGCGGGGATGCCGGGGGCCGGTTCCTGCCGGACGCCCCTGGCTGGCTGCTTCCCCTCCCTTTGAACTCGTTTCATCTTCCCTGAGTGTGGCTGCGAGGGGAAAACATGGTCTGGGCTGGGGACCCCGCTGTGCCCGGCGAGGGGAGGCAGCACGCCAGGGGTGCTGCTTCGCCGCCGGGAGGGGAGGAAGGATGCGAGAGGGGAGATGTGAGCTTTTCCGCCAGCATGAAGGCAGTGAGACTATTTTAGGTGGTTTCCAGCTGTTTAGAAAGGCTCCTGTTGGGGCTGGGAGCTTGGGACCCTCTGCTCAACCTGAGCAATGCTTCTGCACCTCCTCTAAGTCGAGGAAAGGTGTAGTGGGGGATGCAGCCTCCTCTGGACCCCAGCAGGCAGGAGGGATGCTACCTACACAGGGGCTTGGGGCAGAGGCAGGGGGCTTGGTGGGATAACCCTGACCCCGACCACGCTGGGGGCACAGGGCACTGGGAGGGCACAGGGTGCTGGGAGGACAAAAGTTTTGCTTCCAAGATCAGGAGCCAGCAGCCTCTCCATCCCCAAAATCTGCCTCTGCTTTGCACGGATGGCCCAAACTCCTCAATGTTCCTGTGTCAATGGGGAAGCAGGGCCACAGGAACAAGGAGAACTCCTGAAATGGAGCAGAAGCTCCGTGGGTGCTCAGGCATCACCCACTGCCCCATTACAAACGTCCCAGGGCACGATTTGCTCAAGACACAGCCACACCACCATCAGACTCTCACCTCCAGGGCACCAAAGCTCCCCGGCCCTGCAGGGCTCGCTGTCTGCGGGCTGTGTGGGGAGCGGACGGGTCCGTGTTTGCTGGATGAAAACACAACCCTTGTGGCTCCAGGGCTGGGTGTGTGTGGGTAGCCAGGAGCTGGAACCAGGCTGCGCTGCGCCGTGTTCCCCCTCCCTGCCAAGCTGCGCCTCCATCCCCAGCTGCCTAATTAAATAGAAAGCCCAGGAAGCCCAGCGGTGACTTTGCTTCTCCTTCAGACAACTCTCTGCAGCCAACAGCCCTGTTGTCTGCTCACCCCAGGAGGCCAGTACGTGACGGGGACTTGGGAACCCTTGTGCTTCCCTTCAGGGCTCCCAAAATGCAAGCGGTACCCCCAGGGGACCCTGGGGCGGTGAAGGCACGAGGATAGGGAACGAGGATGGAGCAGGGCCACGTGGAGCATCGCTGCCTGCTGCTCCCCATCGCTGCCGGCCACCTCTGCAAAACCCACGTGGGCATGGGGCAGGCACACCTCCTGTGCTGTGTCCCCTTGTCCTGCTTCCCCCAACGGTCCCCTCCATGCAGACCTGGCCGAGGAGCCCAAAATGTAAAGGCGGTGGTGGTGGGCTGAGAGGGAGCTCTGCTAGACAGCAGCTGTCAGTGCCATCAAAATGCTTCAGTACCATTTCAGTACCTTTTTTTATTTTTTTAATTTTTTTAATTTTTTTTTTTAGCATCTAGCAAGAAGCTGTGAGAAATTTGGGCATTTCAGCATTTCAGATTCAGGAAATATTCTTTAGCAGCGTTTTCTGTCCTGTTTGTCATTTCTAATATTTCGCTGCTCGGTCTAGGGCACAAAAGCACCTACACTAACTGCGTTTGGCAACCGCCAGGAATTCGTGATAGGGATGAAAGGAAACTTCCAGGGACGAGTGAACAGGAGAGCTGGCGCAGCTGAACGCTTCTTGGCGAGGCCGTGAAGTTATTCAATATTAAAGAAGGGTGTGAACCGTAGCAAAATCTCACCGTGCTGAGTGGTAGAGCACGAAACAGGCTGACAAAATACAGAGTTAATATTGCATGAGAAAAGCCTGCCCAAACTATACACAGTACGGAGAACTTTAACTTAGTGTTGCTCTCAGGAAAGTGCCTGGGGTCAGAGCAGAAATCTCCCCCAAAAGACCCACTGCATGCTCAGGGGGAGTGAGGGAGGAAAGAGACTGTATTTGTAGGAAAAAGAGACAGACGAGCTTGGCAGCGTTGCTATGTATAAACCCGCAGTCCTCCCACACCTGAACCTGTCCCCACCGCGCAGGGGATGCAGAAGGACCAAAAAACCACAGCGAAAGCAGTGACAGGGTGCGAATCGCTTGGGTACGCCGTCAGGCTGAGGGATGAGGATTTCTCAGGCTGGGAAAAATCACACTTGGGGAGGAAGTCGGGAGCCGCCTGCGAAACTGCGTGTGGCGGGGAGGGGGTGAGCAGGGGCCGTGTTTTTATCCTGTGCCGCCCCTCTGCATTACGCTCCTTTCCTGAGCAGCCTCTCTCAGCCCCAGACGGATGAAAAAAAAAAAAAAAAAAAAAAAAAAAAAACACCAAAGCAACAGATCCTTGTGGATCCAGTGGATCTGAGCACTACGAGCGCTCCTGAGCAGCCGGTTGGTCCCGACGCAGTTGCCTCCTGCCCCAGAAAAGCAATTTCTGCCCTGGGAAGGGTTCTGCTCCCGCTGGCAGCACCCAACACAAGGAGGTTTGGTGCCTTTTGGGGAGCTCTTTGTGTTTACAAGGGGCTGTGCTCTGTCAAGTGGCCCCGACACGGCTGTCACATCCCGTCCAGCCCCAGACACCGCCGGTCCCACCACGGCTCCCAGCCCCGCACCGGAGGGCAGGGAGCTGGCCACAGAGCAGTTAAATATTCACTCCTGGAGAAACGGAGTTAAAACAAAGTGCGTCCCCCAGGTATTTGCTGTGGGCTCGGCTTTCCCAGCAGATACAGGTGATGAGAAGGGGAAAGACACGTGGAGAGGAGTCTTCTGTGGGGCAGCCCCACAGCCAGGGCTCACTGCTGAGAGGTGAGCCTGCCCAAAGTGACATGCCGGGCTGTCACCACTGTCCCTGCAAGCCCCAGAGCCACGTCCCACAGGTCCCTGAGGTTGTCAGTGCCAGGGTCCTGGTCCCCACCTTGCCAGGAGATACCTGGGCTGAGGACAGAGCTGTTGTCCCTCTGCTGCTCTCCTGGGCACCTCACAGGGTGGGACGTGGGGACCCCAGCACCCCCCAAGCAGAACAACCGGAGGCTGTGGGACCCCCCTGGCCCAGCCCATCCCGATCACTGCTGCAGCCAAACTGGCGAGCTGCTGCTTCTCAGAGAGCGTGGGGCATCCTCCCTGCCTCTGAACCTCCCCAGCAGCCACCCCGGACCCGTTCCCAACACGCTGTCCTACCTGACGGGGATCTTCACCCGCAGGTACCGATCCACGGCGATGGCCAGGAGCGCCAGGATGGAGCTCTCGGTGAGGATGAGGACGGGACAGGCCACCATGAGGCAGCTGTAAAACTCCGTCTGCGGTCCGATGTTGATGATGATGGCCAGGGGGATGACCAGAGCCCCCACGGCCACGTCAGCCACCGCCAGCGAGACGATGAAGCAGAAAGTGGCGTCCCGCAGCGCCTGGTTCATCTTCACAGCCCAGATGACCAGGATATTCCCCGGCACGGACACCAAGGCGATGAGGACTTCGATGGAGATGTAGGCAGCCTGGAAAGCCGAGACGGGGTGTGCCATGATGCTCCCGTCCCCTCCCAGCTCCTTCTGGGGTCCCTCGGTCACCTGCAAACGCAGAGGGAGGCGATCAGCGACTGGCATCCTCGGCGGCGCTGCGAGCCGGGACGGAGCCTGTGCGGCGGAGGGGGGGGGGGGGGGGGGAGTGGGGGGAAATGAAAGAAAAAAAAAAAAAAAAAAAAAAACAGCAAACAAAACAAACAAACAAATAAACCACAACCTCCGCTTGTGCCGGCCCCCGGCGCTCCGGCCCCCCCCTCCCCAACCCGGCCCCCGGGGCTCGTCCTTCGCCGCCCCCCCCCCCCCCCCCCCCCCCCCCCCCCCGGCCCCCCCCACCCCCCCC